>NC_061115.1:153778158-153818139 GCF_002878395.1 Capsicum annuum | reverse complement strand
TATATATATATATATATATATATATATATATATATATTATATTTACCTTATACTCTTGTTTTTCTAGTGGCTCTTGAACTGATCTTACCAGGTCTTGGGGGATGTCTTTTTTTTTGGTCTTTTGTTCTTCTTTTATTCAGTCTTAGCTATCATTTTATCTTATTGTCCCATTACTTGCTATTTTGATCTATGGTCTGGTTTATATCCTAGTGTGGTATTGTAGGTGCAATCATGACATGAGAAATTAGGTTGTGGAAGTTTGGTATCAGGGCTTAGGTTCACTAATGTTCTTGGTATAAGAGTAAAATGCCTAGTAGAGTTTTTCCAATCGAGATATGACACCCATATCTTTTCCTTGAGAGGCTATAGGGTATTCCTAGGAAATTCTATTTCTTGATTTCTATATGATGTCCTTACCTCTATTAACTTCTAAGTACTTCTTTTAGCTTCACTCTTTCTCAGAAGCATAGGATAATATTACTAATAGACGTGGATAAGACTTCAACATATGTTACCCGAGTTTTAGTTCAGGGTTAGACTAGGGAGTTGGAGTTTGATATTAATAATCTACAACATCAACCAGAGAGTTTGTGGCCACCCCAAACTTTTTGAGGTTTGCTATCACCTAGGGTCTTCTGGATTTTATGTTAGAGATTTTGAGCCTTTTCAAAGATACACCACAAGTAGGGACGGTGCCCAGTCATTGAGTGGTTCAAAGACCTGAGTTGGGTTTGTAGGTATTTAGTAGGGTTTCTAATCAATTTCAGAGTATGAGATAAGATATCTTTAGTGGGTTAGGCATACCTCTATGATCTTTTGTATGGAGCATGAGATGGTGTAGGGGTTTATCAAAGGACTATTTTACCATTTTATTTGGTGTTAGAGCATTTGATAGTAGCTGGATCTTTCTTTCTCTAGGTTGTTGATCATGTGAGGACTATAGAATAGATATGTTTTGAGACAGGTGGTAGTGGCGACAAGAGGCCCTACAACCAATACATTTTTTGTAGTATTTCATCTGGAGGCAAGGATCTTTTTAGTAGAGTGTACCTCTAATTATAGCCCACCAGGTCCATTTAGGTATCACCTCATATTATAAGTGACTCTCAGATAGTTCATGGTTATTATTATGGATAGATCTCAGTATCACACGATTCTCAATCTAGGTCTTTAGGCCATGGCAACGATTTTGGTTCAGTAGGTATATCAAATCAAATAGTTTTTGGGGCATACTATGATTGTGGAAAGGTTGGCATTGGTCTAGAGAGTGAACTGTGTTTGAGTTGGTTAGCTAAATAGGGTCAAAATATGTTCTTTACCAAAATAAGGATTTTAAGGTTTGTTATGATTGTAGAAAGTGTCCCTGATGTGGGATTATTGGGTATTTAGCACACCTAGATTAGTCACTTAGAGATATGGAACCTTTGGTCATAGATGATGCCTTAGGTATTATAGGTGGTCATACAGTTGCTCGATTTGGGTCAAATGTAGTTAACCATGGGTTTCTTCAGGTAGGCCTGGGGCTAATACTTGAGATGCAGCTAGTGTAGGTGCAATTGTGATTTTCCTTCTTTTATTTCTATTCAATTTGATTTGGGGTATTCTCACCGACCCGTGTATATTTACTTTGCTATTACTGTATTTATTATTATGAGTCTTTCTATATGTTTATGCATTTATGACTGCCTTATTATTTTGTCTTAGTAGTGGATTGAGTAGATCAATTATTTGATTGCCTTAGGGTGTAGCACATGGGTAGATTCCCTTCCTTTGGCATGGTGACCTTAGTATGATCCTAAAGTGCACTTTCTATTTTTCCTTTCATGGAACTTATATTGTGTTCCCTTACTAATGTTATTACCTTGATTGTTATTTGATCCTTAAATAACAAACAGCTTGACTAGCATTATCTAGTTAGTATCTTTTTTCATATGACTCTTGTTTGCTTGTCTTAGATGGATACCTTGTTTGCTTGGCATTTTTCTTGTAATAAGGTGAGAGGTTAGTTGTTGAGAAGGTTGTTATAGAGGAAGGTTTAGCTTTTCATGGTTATGTGGTAATTCTAGCATTAATGATTCTTTTTCTATAATCTGTCCCTAAGACTAGTAAGTTGAGGTTTGTCTTTTTGATTTACCTGGTTCATTATCCGATAGTGGTCTTGGTATTGGGTATTGATGTTGAGTTGAGTAGTCAGTTTTTCCTGTAATGACGTGCATAGACCATTTGAGTTGAGAGAGGTTAAAATGGGTGATTTCAGTAGCTTTTTATTTTTGAATTTGTTTGGCCTAGTGTGACTTTGTGGATGCTTATTCTTGGTGTATAAATAAAGAGGATAGTTTTATGTTCTTATGTATTGGTTGTCAGTACCCAAGGGGTGGGACTTTCGGGTGTTTGTATAAGTAGTAATATTTTCTAAGTTACCTGAAGTTTGGCTACCATTAGGACTCTTTATAGTTCCGGTAAGTTTGTAGTTATGCCTTGGTATTTTATGCCCCACAGAATTGCCGATTAGATTGCTCATGTGTTTAGCCCATGTTTTTTTTTGTAAAGAATTAATTTTTTGATAATTTATGTAAAATATTTATTGCTATGTGATTTAACTATTTTACCCCTCCCTATGGTTACTTTGTGGTATTTCTGGGGTTTGGGGATGATTGGCATAATTCTCAAAGCATTTCGATGTGATTTATGTAATATTATCGTTTTATTGGCTTGAAAAGCCTTATAGTTGACTTCGATCAACATTTATTGATTTGTGCATTGGATGGCAAAACTAATTATGCCAACAAATCTGGAATGTCCATTTTAGGGTGGTAACATGGTTGACTTGATTTTATGGCTTTTATATCTCATTTCGACCCTCAGTTTGAAAAGTTGTGAAATTAAGTTTTGGGGGTTAGTTTTGTAAAAATGCCATTTTTTTAAAAATCTGATATCGTCATTGAGTCTGAAGCATCAAATTTAATAGGGTGGCATAGTTCATTTGCGCTCATGCAATTTCCGACGAATCACGAGGGGTCTGCGATGACTTAAAATTCTCCAAAGTCTTAGGCAAGTGCACCACTGAGCTGGTGCACTCGTGTAAGCGACACTTGGGTCGCTTATGTGACTTAGTGGATTAGAAGAAGTGTCGCATGCTCGATATCTTGGTCTCGATCACGAGCCTCGCGTAAGTGATGATAGGTTCACTTATGCAATACCTACCCCCAGGCAAGGTATCGTGTACACGACACCTAGTCGCATAAGTGGTAGTTGCTTAAGAGACCTGCCTATGCGATGGTTGGATCCTTTAAATACCCATTTTTTGCCATTTTCACCATTTTTGAGACTTAGACTTTAGGGTTTTATGATTTTTAGCAATTTCCTCCATTTCTAATCTTGGGTAAGTCCAAAACACCTATTTCAATTACTTCCCCTCAATTTTTATCATTTAAAACTTGTTCTAACACGAATTTAAAAGTGGAAAAATTAGAGATTTTGGTCCAGAAGGCCTAAGAGTTATATTTCTCCAACTTAAACCCCGATTTTAACCCGTTCTCATTTGGGTGAGTTTCTAATCTTAAAATTATCACTCTTTTCTTAATTTTATCTTCAAAACAACTGCAATTCAAAAATTTTAACATGAATTTTGGGATTTTTACTGATAAATTTTGAAAATAGTTTTTCTTTGATTTGGACCTCATTTTTACCTGTTTTCACTTGGGTTTATGCTGTAGACTCTTAAGAGTATGGAGAACATATTTCAAAAATAAAATTATAATTTTACAATTCTTTTTTGAAAATTTTTTTTGACCCTAACTAAAAATTAGGTAATATGGGTATCGTTGCCTTTCTTTTGACACATAGATTTTATGTTTCTATGATTTAGTTGATTTTGAATTTGTTTATGGGAGTAGGACTTCGAATTAAAAGGCGTGTAGATCAGTTTTCGGCACCCGAGGTACGTTATAGCTTAACTTTCTTCAGGCTGAGCTGAGTTGTTAATATTGGTCCAAAATCATGTTAAGGGTATGAGAACTAATCATGAAAGTGGCTATATTATTTTGCTGTGCACGTGTGAGGGCCTATATATTGATGTAAATTGGCTGTTTTGGAATATTATTTGTTGTGTGTGACTGTGCGGGGCCCTATATGATATTATTGGCCTATGTACGTGGAAATTAATTGTAATCTTGTTTGATGAAAAAGACTAATGTGGTATCAATAGTGAATTTTTAATGTATTTCATTCTTGTGGCATATGGATTATATTGGATTTATGGATGGTTGGATAAATGATTAGAGTTTGCCTCACTTGGTTGGTTGGATATGGAATTTCTCATTCTAGTTGAATATGAGAATCACATCCTCATATCATTTTTATTCATGAAACATTGGTACCACCGTGAAAATACTGAAAATATTGGATACACTAGCTTTTTATGACGTAAAATGTGATATATTAAAAACCCTCTACCAAAGGATGTGTCAGAGAGGATATATGAATATTGGTATTGAATATTAGTTGTATATGGGTTGATGAACCCCCTATGGGTCCTACGCCGGAAACTTTAGCTCCGTAGGTGTATACGGAGATTGTGCGACAACCTCATGCATCATATCAGTATCATCATCATCATCATCATCATCTTTATTGTATTTTATTTACATTGTTCTTTTCTTTGTGTTGCTTTAGCTCCCTTGATGTATACCTATCTATGTGGATTTCTTCTTTTGTACTTGTATGTGTAATATCTGAATACTTGTGTTCCTGCTCATAATTTCTATGGTTTATGTGATTATTATAGAACTGTTAGTGTAGATAATGTGGGCTACCGTTTGGGACATTTTCTGGATGCAGGTGACGTGCCCTTAGTATGTATTTTGTATGCTTTATTTCTTTTTTGCTTAGTCAGTCTATGATACCTACTGAGCACAAGTGGACCGTACTCACCCCTCCTGCTTCTTTTCGGTGTAGATACAGGTTTAAATATGCCTCACAGTGGTAGATTCAGGAAATATTTGGATCTTCTTCGAGGTAGAGATTGATTTCATGCGTTCAAAGTTGAATACTGCCTTTTCTTATTTAGACTATGTCCTTATTTGTATTTAGAGATAGCGTTGTTCCTATTTTGGATATATTATGTATTTTGATCTCGAGTTGTACTAGTTACGTTCTTACACTATAAAACCAGATTGTGGGAATTTAGTCGGTATCTTGACTATATTTTTGCTTTTAATTTATATATGTGGTTCAACTCTATTTTAGGGGTCTTACATTGAGTTTTGGTATTGAATGTATCATTTCAAATCTGTTTGGGTGATAGGCTTACTTGTCAAGGCTTGCCATGACAAGTGCCTTCATGACCCTTATTTATTGGGTTATGATGAATTGGTATCAGAGCATCAAGGTTTATTAGTATTAATAGTGTAAGAATGAAATGTATAATAAAGTCTTGCGAGTCGGTACGTAGACACCTGTATCTATCTTCAAGAAGCGATGAGATGTCATTAGGAAATTTTTATTTGTTCCTTGTCATGCAGATTTATTTCATGCCTTATGTTCTAAGTCATATTTCACTCTTTTCTGCGTAGATGGTGATGACTAAATCTCGTGAGGTTAGAGATGCTGGGGTTTCATTCAAGGAGAGGGCCTAGTCTAGAGAGTGAGTTTGTGAGTCGTGGATGAGCTTAAGGTAGTAGACAAGCATGTGGATCTATCCCATCTAGGAGTAGTGCTAGGGGACTTTCCCCTTAGCCTCTAGTTTAGCATTTTAGAGATATGGGTCCTACTTTTGTTTTACTGAGTTCTTCTACCCTAGTCTTGGAGGTGTTATTGGTTAATTTATTGACCCATTGGGAGGGTGATTCTTTGTGTGCTCTTGGTTTTTCTCCAGTTTTAAGTATTATACCTCCGTATGTGCAAGAGTCTACTTATAGTGCTCCTTCAGTTCCGAGTAAGGACCCTTTAGTAGTACCTACTTTTGCTTTTGGTACTCCACAAACTCTGAATATTGTTTGTCTTTTAGCAACTATATCTGAGTATGGTATTTTGAGGTCGGGTGTTCATCCTTCATCTATATTGCCTCCTCAGGTGGGATCTCAGCCAACCAGATTCACCATGCCTCCTCTTTTTGTGAGTATAGTTATGTTTTCTGAGGATCTGAAGAGGTTTGAGAGGCTCAATCATTTGGGTCCTCCTAGGTTCAGTTGTTTTGTGGGTGAGGATGCCTATGAGTTCTTGATTGACTGTCATGAGAAGTTATATAACCTAGGTTTTCTTGAGTTGTATGGTGTTGCATATACTACTTAGCAGTTAAGGGATGTTGCTAGATATTGGTGAGGTCACTTGTTGGTTGGAGACCTGTCAATTCTCCTGAGGTAACTTGGGATCAGTTTGTTGAGGGCTTTTTGGAGAGGTCCATGCCTTATAGTTTGAGGGATCAAATGGGTGATGAGTTTGATCGCATGGAGTAGGGCCTTGTGTCTATTGTAGAGTATGAGGCACACTTTTTTGCCTTGTGTAGATAATCTTATGCCTGTATTTCCATTAATTTTGAAAAGATTCAGAAGTTTGTGAAGGGATTGGATATTTCTCTTTAGCTTGCTATGACTTAGATGGTAGTGTATGGAGCATCTTTTTAGAGTATAGCGGATCATGCTAAGATGACAAAGGGTATTCTTCAAGCATCTTAGGGAGGTGCCATATGGAAGAGTTTAGAGATCACACTGCATGAGGTAGGGATTCTAGAGGTTTCTATGGGTATCATGGTAGACCCATGCATGTTGCCTTGTAGAGTTCAGGTTGTGGGTCTTCTTGTTCAGTAATTTTGGGTGGGCATTTCTATCCAGTCGTACCTCCTCCTCTTGAGTTGGGTCGTAGGGAATATTTTGTGTATGATGAGACTAGCTAATTAGCCAAGGAATGTCCCCACCATATATTCAGGGGTACTTCTATTTCAACTGTAAGAGATAAGGGTTCTATAAGAGATGCGTAAGGCAGAGGTAGTGGTGCTCGTGGTTGTAGTTGCGGGGCCATTCAGCTTGTTGATGGTCTTGGACAATGTTGTGCTATACCCACAGACCAGAGGAAGAGTCATTTGATGCTGTTCTTACAAGTATCATCCCCATTTGTTTCAGATCTGCATCTGTGTTTTGTGATTCAGGATCGACTTTCTCCTATATGTCTGTATATTTTTCTTTGGATTTTGATTCTGCTACTGAGCCTGTTGCCATGCCTATTCGTGTATCTAGCCTTGTAGGAGACTCTTTAGTGGTAGATCGGGTGTATCGATCCCGTATTGTGACTTTTGCTAGGTGTGAGACTTGGGTAGATTTTCTTGTCTTAGCTCTTTACCATGCTTTCCTAGATCGTAATGCTAAGATCGTGACTTTAGCTTTACTGGGTGTGCCAAGGATAGCTTAGAAGGGTGCACTTCATTCAGGTCTGAAGATGATTATATCTTATATACAGGCTCATCACTTGCATAAGAAGGGATGTTTGTCTTATTTGGCTTATATTCATGACACTACTATTACTTCGCCTTCCTCTTTGGATTCTATTTGGGATGTTCATGAGTTCATGGATGTGTTTCCTACGAATTTTCTTGATATGCCTCCAGATCATGATATTGACTTTACCATTGATGTTGATTTGGGAACCAAGCCCATTTATCTTCCCTCTTATAGAATGACCCTAATCGAGTTGATGGAATTGACAAATCAACTATAGGATTTGTTAGATAAGGGATTTATCCAACCTAGTGTATCACCTTGGGGTGTGCCTATTTTGTTTGTGAAGAAAAAAGATGGGTCTATGTGTATGTGTATTGATTATCGGCAGTTGAATATGGTGACGATTAGAATAAGTATCCTTTTCCTCGTATTAATGATTTATTCACCAACTTCTAGGTACTTCAATGTTTTTGAAAATTGATTTAAGGTTTGGGTATCAGTAATTGAGGATTAGAGCTTTGAATATCCCGAAGACAACTTTTTCTACTAAGTTGGGTCACTATAGGTTTTTGGTTATGTCTTTTGGATTGACCAATACCCTAGCTACATTCATGGAGTTGATGAATTGGGTATTTTGGCCATATCTTGACTTCTTTGTTATTGCATTATAGATGATATCTTGGTTTATTCCAAGAGTGAGGTTGGTCATCAGGAGCATTTACAAATTGTGCTCCAAAGGTAGAGAGATGAGAAGTTGTATGGTAAGTTCTCTAAGTGTGAGTTTTGGTTAGAGTCTTGTCTTTTTTTTGGGTCATGTGGTGACCAAGGATGGTGTTATAGTCGATTCAGTAAAGATTACGGAGGTTCGTGATTGGGCTAGACCTACTTCTTTGACTGAGATTCAAAGTTTTGTTGGCTTAGCAGGCTACTACAGGTGTTTAGTTGAGGGCTTTTTCATCTATCGCAACTCTATTAACCAATTTGACTCAGAGGAATATTTCCTTTTAGTGGTCCAATGCTTGTGAGGCAAGCTTCCAAAAGCTCAAGGATTTATTGACATCAACTCCTATCTTGACTTTGTCCAAGGTGTGCATGGGTTTTATCGTATTTTGTGATGCTTCAGCTGGCGGGTTAGGTACTGTGTTGATGTAGGAGGGTGAGGTGATTGCATATGCTTCTCTACAGTTTAATCCTCATGAGAAGAATTATTCTACCCATGATTTGGAGTTGTGCGCGGTTGTTTTTTCTTTGAAGTTGTGGAGGCACTACTTGTATGGTGTTCATTATGAGATTTTCTCAAATCACCATAGCCTTTAGTATTTCTTTACCCAGTGAGATTTTAAATGACACAGCTTCGTTGGCTTGATTGCTTAAGTATTATTACTTGACTATTCTCTATCATCCTAGCAAGGATAATATGGTTGCATATGCGCTGAGCCGAAAGTCGAATAGCATGGGTAGCTTGGTGCATCTTTTGATACCTGGGTGTGTTTTGGCATTCATGGAGGATAGATATTTTTTGATGGAGCAGATTTGAGCTCATCAGTTTGATGATGTTGGGTTCAGAGTGATTCGATAGATGGTGCATCTAAGGTGGATTTATGCACCTTAGTGTTGTTATCAAGACTTATATAAACCTATTTTGAGGACTTCTTGAGTGATTAATGAGTTTTAATGATATAAATAAGCATCTAATTGTTAAACTACTTGAGTACAATGTTTAAGGTGTGTTTCAAACAAGTTTGGAATCAATTTGGCCACTTAGAGTTTAGACGAGAAAACTAGTGTTACTAGCTTGAGCTATGTGTTGTTCTAGTTGATCTAGATGGATTATAGTGTGTGTAATGAGTTTATAAGGGTATTATTGTGTAATTATGAGTTGAATAACTTTTTTATAGTGTTTAAGGTTCAATTGAAAAAAGCCAGGAAACAAAACAATAAGTTAAAGATCAAGAGGACAAAACTAGTATTCTTAACTTAAGATTCTAGTTCATCATCTTGAATTGTATGTCATTTTGAGCTCTAAGAAGTGGATTTTGATGATATAAGATGAATTTTAAGTAAATAATTATTATATATGGACGATACAAAAGCTATAAATCAAGTGGAAACACCACCACAAGGCTTGGAAAGGATGGACAAACACATGGAACAAGATTTGACCAAAAATGGACATTTTGGAGTCATTGGCATGCCACAGACCTTAGGCACCGCTTTAGGGCCATGACATGGACTTGGGGGCATACTAGTAATTCAATTACAGTGTCTCACTATGATAATGGCGTTCCACATACCCTAGGCACCGTGATATGAACGTGGCACGCTGCTATATCAAAATCGGCAGCTTGTTTCCTCCTATAAATAGGACCCTTAAACATTATGTTACAGACCTTAGGCGACCTTTAAACTTTTAGGTAGTATGGATAACACTTCAATTAGGGTTTTTATTCCATTACTTTTGTTTGTTTATGTGTTTTAACATGTATTCAATCATTGCGGTTACAGTTATGTCCATGAGCGGTTAAAAGCCCTTTTCCGGGGTTAAGGCCAAGAATATGATTACTCTTATTATGAATTGATTTGGTTTTGATTATTTATCATATTTGGTTGTTTATTTATCATTTTTATTATTATTTTAAGGATCTTCAACCCTTAAAATACATCCATTGTCATCTTGTGACCCCGGAAGGAGGAACAAGAAGATATAACGTGGGGTAAATAGAATAGGATTGTAATCTTCTACATAATGTAGTTACAATTGGAATTTAGGATAGGTATATGCCTAATTTTCCTATTTTATTCACTTATGTGATGAAATACAAATACATTTAGCTTAGTTGCCACATCCCCACCCAATGATGTAGTATTGGGGCTAAACTAAATAGGTGATTAGAGGCTCGGAAGACCATAGTCATAACATCAACCCCGGGAATCAACAACCAAGATAATTGACCTAACCAATGATGTTATATAACATAGTATGAGTGTTCTTAGTGCCTTAACCCTGGGCTACTCCTATTGATTGTCCAAGAACCTTTACGTTTTTGCATTGTTCACTTTACTTTCAGTTTATAACTCTCAAACTCTTTTGGTTACTTAAGCACTTGTTAATCCTTTTAGTGAACTAGATTTATATAGTTTTCAACAGAATTCCCTATGGGATCGATATTCATATTTTTATAAGGCCACTATATTACATGGTGAGACTATGTAACTTGTGTGTGCACTTGGGCGCAACAATTAAGCACTTGTTAATCCTTATAGCGAACTATATTTATATAGTTTTCAACAGAAGTCCTTGCGGGATCGATATTCATATTTTTATAAGGCCACTATATTACATGGTAAGACTATGTAACTTGCGTGTGCACTTGGGCGCAACAAGTTTTTGGTGCCATTGCTGGAGACTTGTAAATTAGCAACTGGCTTATTTTTAGTTTTTTCTATATTAATTTGTACATAGTTTAGTATTTTTATTTTTTTTTTATTGAATTTTCTATCACACTTTGTGATTTGGCAGCTTGGGATAGATGATTTATGAGTGATGATGATTCTTTTTGTTTTTGTAGAGGACCTCACCGAGAGGGTTATTGTCCAAATTTCTAGGGAAGTGAGTAGTTGGGACCTTCACTAGATGAGGTGGATACTAGCCAATCTGTGGAGTAGACACAAGAATTTTAGTCATTCAACTGTCATTTTTTTGATGACATTGAGAAGTGAATAAGAGTGAGTATACTCTTGATAGTGTGAATTTGGAAGAAGGATTGGTTGGGTCTCATTCAAAGAACTTTTCTACATTATGTTCAGATGATGACATGTCTTTGGAGTCATTTGAAATAGTGAAAGGGTGTGAAGTGAGGAACAAGAGTCCTATATTCTTAAATTTACACCAGATAAGCAATACAAAAACATACCTTTCTTCAAAACTGAGTGTTTTACCATGCACCATCTATTACTCAGGTCTTTCATCTTTGTACCACCACTCTATGAGCGAAGCAAAAATATGGATGCGAAGTTAGTGGTGAATTCATATCCTCAAGGTGGAGGAAAAAGTTGATGTAGGTCATGCCATGACACTAAATCAGGCATTTCTTGGAAGGAAACCCAAGTTAATGTAGGTATTTATTTTTCAGTATTTTTAGTTTTTACTTTGCGTAGTTTTTGTTTTATTGAGTCATAGGTTGATGTAAAGTCTGAGTACCAGAAAAGTGAGCTAAAGATCATGGCGAAGATTGAGTGTGGGGTCCTCAGACCCTCTTGATATATTAATATGCTACTAGCTAGGCCTAGAGGCCTCAGAGAGTATTTCTATCTCTAATTTTAACTATACTTTGGGGAAAAAGTAGATTTTTAAGTGTAGGATGGGGAAATACCCATTGTTTTGGGGTGAAGTGATGTGGTAGTTCTTGAGTCTTAGTTGCTTTTTCTAGTTTTGGGTAAATTTGAAAAAAAAAATTACAAAAAAGATTTTCTCTTTTTTAGTTATAGTTGTTTGGGTCAGTCTAGTAGGTGCATACTTCACCCACCCCATGGTTGTTCTTTTTGATTCTTTTCAACGGGGGTACCCCTTGAACCCAGTATCCTTTTTATTTTTAGGAGTAATTTTAAAATTTTTGTGTCAGGAATAAATGGTATGGTCCTGCTAGTTACTATGTGTGATTTCTTTGATGCAAGTGGTTTTGTCTATGAAAGAACATTGATTGTGTGAAGTATTACTTTTTAGACCCATAGACTCTAGTTTATGACTTTTGTACTTGTTCGCTTAATTCTGAATTCATGTGATTTCTTGGTTAAGAGTCTATAATAATCCTACTTCAGTTGAGCATGTTCTATGTGTAAGTAAGGTTGTCGTGTATTTCTTATTGCATTTGATGTCAAGAACTTTCCTAGTGTGTGTGTAAAGCAAAATAAATAGTATGGGTTTAGGAGATGATATAGACATTTCTTTGATAGCCATGTTTATACCCTCTTTCTGACCTATCCTTGTGCATAATCCTAGTTAACCCTATTGAGCCTTTAGCTTATTTTCCTTAGTAGCCTTATATGTAGCATGTATCCCCTTCTTTAATTGTCTATAATTTGATCCAAAGCTCTTAAGAGCTTTAGTTTAAAATAAATTAAGTTAAAGAGTTTGAAATTTAAGTAGGGAATAGGTGAAAGTAAAGCCCACAAGAAATAGCTCTTGGTGTTAAAAATCGATATGTGTATGGTTGGGAGTTGTGTAATGAAAAGAATGATGATTTTTCAAATTGAATAATATGTACATAGAACACTCCCACCATAGTGTATGTGAATGAGCTTAATGAGATGGGGCAAAACAAAAGATGCGGGTAGATAGAAGTGGTGGAAATTGGTTGTTTAGAGATCAATCTTAAGTGATATATATGATGTATTAAATCTCTTAGGGAAGATAATCACTATTACTAGCCAAAATAGTTCCTACCCGTCCCTTAGCCGGTATTACAACCCATAAAGACCTATTTGCTCTTAAGCCTTTACATTCTGAGATTAGTGGATTACTACACTAAGGGCAAGAACTATTTGATCTTAAGCCTTAACATTCTGAGATTAGTGGAGTACTACATTAAGGGCAAGTCTATGGTTCATCTTGTGTAACTTGTGAATTCTTTGTAAGAGTGAGAGCAAATTAATTCTTATTCCCAGTTTGTAATAAATTGCATCTATATGAGTGATTATAGGTAACTATCTTATGGTGAGGGAATTTTTTGATGATAGTTTGGTCATTTGTGTGATCACTTAGATTAAGTAATATGCATGAGTTTTCCAACTTGGCGATTCAATTCTTGAGGCTAGGATATTTTGAATTGGTATTCTTGAGCTTTCACTTGTGTATGTAACATGCATAGTGTAAAAAATTGCATTCTGTGTAGTCATTGTAGTGCTAGCTTAAATATCTTGCTTTTTATAAAAGTGTGTAGTCTTCTCTGATTATGATTATTAGAGTTAAAAGTTATTCAAGGATGAACAAGACTTTAAGTGTGGGGTAATGATCTGAGGTGGATTTATGCACCTCAGTATTGTTATCCGAACTTATTTATCCCTATTTTGAGGACTTCTTGTGTGATTAATAAGTTTTTAATGGTATAAATGAGCATCTAAGAGTTGAACTACTTGAGTACAATGTTTAAGGTGTGTTTCAAACAAGTTTGGGATCAATTTGGTCACCTAGAGTTTAGACAAGAAGACTAATGTTACTAGCTTGAGCTATGTGTTGTTCTAGTTGATTTGGATGGATTATAGAGTGTGTAATGAGTTCCTAAGGGTATTATCATGTAGTTATGAGTTTAATAACTTGCTTATAGTGTTTATGGTTCAATTTAAATAAGCCAATAGAAAAAACAATGAGTTAAAGATCAAAAGGACAAAACTCGTATTCTTAGCTTAAGATTCTAGTTCATCTTCTTGAATTGTATGTCGTTTTGAGCTATAATACGTGTTTTTTCATGATATAGGATGCTTTATTAGTTTATAATGATAATATATGGATTATACACAAGCTGTAAATAAAGTGGAAACAATATCACAAGGCTCGGAAATGATGGACAAACACATGGAACAAGATTTGACCAAAAACGGACGTTTTGGAGTCATTGGCGTGACACGGACCTTAGTCACCACTTTAGGGTTGTGTCACATCCTTGGGTAATTCTAGGAATTCAATTACAGTATCTCACCATGATAAGGGTGGTCCATGGACCCTAGTCACTGCAATATGAGCGTCGCACGCCGCTACATCAAAATCGGCAGCTTGTGTCCTCCTATAAATAGGACCCTTAAACATTATATTACACACATTGGACGACCTTGAAAAATTTAGGGAGGTTGCATAACACTTCAATTAGTATTTTTATTCAATTAATTTGATTTTTTTTTATGGGTTTTAACATGTATTCAATAATTGCGATTATGATTATGTCAATGAGCGGCTAAAAGCCCTTTTCTTGGGTTAAGGCCAAGAACATGATAACTATTATTATAAACTGATTTTTTTTTATTAAATATCATATGTGGTTGTTTATTTGTCCTTTTTATTACTATTTTAAGGATTTTTGACCCTTATACTACACCCATTGTTATCCCGTGAGCTTGGAAGGAGGAACAAGAGGATAAAACGTAGGGTAAATAGAATAGGATTGTAATCTTCTATAGAATGAAGTTATAATTTGAATTTAGGATAGGAATATACCTAAGTTACCTATTTGTTTCACTTATGGGATGAAATGTAAATGTATTTAATTTAGTTACCACATCCCCGCTCAATGATGAAGTCTGGGGCTAAGCCTGATAGGTGATTAGAGGCTTGAAAGACCATAGTCATAATATCAACACCGTGAATCAATAACCAATATAACTGACCTAAAAAATAATGTTATATAACATATTATGAGTGTTTGTAGTGCCTTAACCCTAGGTTACTCCTATTGATTGTCCAAGAATCTTTACTTTTCCTCATTGTTCACTTTACTTTCAGTTTATAACTCTTAAACTCTTTTGGTTACTTGAGCACTTTTTAATCTTTATAGTGAAGTATATTTAGAATATTTTCAACATAAGTCCTTGTGGGATTTATATTCATCTTATTATAAGGACAGTATATTACTTGGTGAGACCAGGTACACTTGCATGTGCGGTTGGGCGCAACAGCTAAGGAAGAATCACTTGATTAAGTTGGTTTTTTAAGGATTGGAGGTAATGTTTGTGTACCGAGAGTGGGTGATTATATTAGACTAATTTTTGAGGAGGCCCATGATTCCAGGTATTCTTCCACTCGAGAGTGACTAAAATATATCCTGATTTGAGGAAACATTACTAGTGGAATGGTATAAGGAAGGATGTAGTGGATTTGTCGCTTGTTGGTTGTGCTTCTAGTAGGTGAAGGGTGAGTATTTAAGGCCTAGTGGTTATCTTAAGAGGTTACACATTCTCGAGTAGAATTAGGAATGGATCACTATAAACTTTATGACTGGGTTGCCTCATACTTCTTGTGGTTTTGATAGTATTTGGGTCATCATGAATCGGTTGGCCAAATTTACTTATTTTCTTCTAGCTCAGGTTTCTTGTAGTGCTAAGATGTTAACCCATATCTATATTTGTGAGATTGTGTGTCTTCAGAGTGTGCCAGTGTCTATTATCTCACATTGAGGTTTAGTGTTCACATCTCACTTTTGGAAGACCTTTCAGGAAAAGTTAGGTACTCGGGTTAATCTTAGTACATCATTTCACCCCCTAGACGAAAAGTTAGTCGAAGCAGACTATTTAGGTCTTGGAGGATATGCTCCACACTTGTGTGACATACTTTGGTGGTTAGTGGGAGCAACATCTAGCTTTGGCTGAGTTTGCATATAATAATAGCTATCATTCCAGTATTGATATGGCTTTTTTTGAGGCTTTATGTGGTCGACATTGTCGCTCTCCAATTGGTTAGATTAAGGTTTATGAGATTAAACCTCAACGTATGGACTTTCTTTATGAGTCCTTGGATAGAGTTTGGATCATTCAAGATAGGCTTTGAGTGGATCAGAGTAGGCTGAAATGCTATGTAGATCGTAGACTTTGTGCCTTAAGATTTGGTGTTAGTAATCATGTTTTTCTTTGAGTGTTGGTCATGAAGGGTGTTATTAGGTTTAAGAAGAGAGACAAGCTTAGCCTCAGGGATATTGGTCCATATAAGGTTCCTCGGACCATTGGTGGTGTGGCTTATGAGTTGGATTTGCCCCCAAATTTATAGATATTCATTTGGTTTTTCATGTTTTCATGCTTCACCATTACATTCTCGATGAGTCTCATATCATTCGTTGGGATTCAGTTCAGTTAGATGAGAGGTTGTCTTTTGTTGATGAGCCTGTCTCTATCTTAGCTAGGGATGCTAGATGTTGCGTTCTAGAGATATTCTGGTGGTTAAGATCCAGTAGAGACATCAACCTATAGATGAGGCTACTTGGGAGTTCGAGTCGGATATGCGTAGTTCTTATCCACGTTTTTTTATAGATATAAGTATTTTCATTTCCTTTAGTTCGAGAACGAACTAGATTTTTAGTGGTGGATGATGTAACGACCTAATGTTTTCAGTGATTTATGTGAAATGGTTATTTCTTTGTGATTTAACCATTTTACCCCCTCCCCCGTGGTTACTTTATGATAAATGTTTAGGGTGTGGGATGATTGGAATGGTTTTCAATGCATTTCAGTGTGATTTATATGATATTGTGGTTTGTGGCGGCTTGAATAGCCTTATAGTTGACTTCAGTCAATATTTATTGATCTGTGCATTGGATGGCATAACAAATTGCCCTAGCAGATCCAAAATGATGATTTTAGGGTGGTAACATAGTTGACTTGATTTTATGAATTTTTTTATCTCATTTCGACCCTCGATTTAAAAAGTTGTGAAATTAGGTTTCGGGGGAAACTTTGTGAAAATGATATTTTTTTTGAAAATCTGATATCGCCGTTGACTCCAAAACGTCGAATTTTATAGGGTAGAATAGTTCGTTTGCCTTCACGAGATTCTGGATGAATCCCAAGGGGCCCGCAGAAACTTGGAATTTTCTAAATCTCCAGCTAGTGCACTCACATAAGCAACATTTGGGTCACTTACGCCACTCAACGATCAAACCAAGTGTTGTATACGTGATATCTTGGTCATGACCGCGAGCCCCTCATAAGCTACACCTGGCTGCGTAAGCGCTTATTGCTTAAGCGACCCTGTGATTGCTTATGCAATGCCTGAGTCCTTTAAATACCCATGTTTCTTTTTTTTTTTTCACCATTTTTGAGATATCAAGCTTAGGGTTTCGTGGTTTTGAGCAATTTCCTCCATTTCTAAGCTTGGGTAAGCTCCAAAACACCTATTTCAATTACTTCTCCTCAATTTTTATCATTTAAAACTTGTTTTACCACGGATTTAAAAGTGGAAAATTGGGGATTTTGGCCTGGTAGGCCTAAAAAATTGTATTTCTCCAACTTAAACCCTGATTTCAATCTGTTCTCATTTTATGAGTTTCTAATCTTAAAATTATAAATTTTATCTCAATTTCATCCTCAAAACAACTACGATTCTCGATTTTTACATGGATTTTGAAGATTTTTATCGGTAAAGTTTGAAAATGGTTTTTCTTCAATTTGGACCTCGTATTTAACCCATTTTGCTTGATTTTTCTATTGTAGACTGCTAAGAGTGTGAGGAACATATTTAAAGTTAAAATTACAATTTTACTCTTTTTTTGAAAACCCATTTCAGGGTCCATTTTTACAATGACTCAAAAATAAGCAAGGGTATCATTTGCTTTCTTTTGATGCATAGATTCTATATTTCTTTTTTTTTTTTTAGTTTATTTCGAGTCTGTTCATTGGAGTAAGGCTTCAGATTAGTGGCTTGCAGACTGATTTTCGACATTTGAGGTAGGTTATGATTTAACATATTGGTACAAAATCATATTAAGGGTGTGACAACTAATCACGAAAATGGCTATATTATTTTGTTGTTTCCGTGTGGGGGCCTAATATCGATGTTTATTGGTGGTTTTGGTACATTATTTGTTATGTATGACTGTGTGGGGTCCTATATGATATTATTGGCCTGTGTACATGGAAATTAATTATAATTTTGTTTGTTGAAAAAGCCTAATATGGTATCAATGGTGACTTTTTATTGTATTTCATTCTTTTGACATATGGATTATGATGGATTCATGGACGATTGGATAAATGAATGAATTTTGGCTCACTTGGTTGGTATATTAGTTGTATATAGAATTTCTCATTTTGGATGGTGATGAGAATTACATCCTCATTTCATTTTCATTCATGAAACATTAGTACCACCATTGAACTATTAGAAATTCTAGAAACACTAGATTTTTATGATAGAAAATGTGACATCTTCAAAACCCTCTACCGAAGGATGTGCTAGAGAGGAGATATGAATATTGGTATTAGATATTGGTTTTATACTATTGAACAACTCTCCATGGGTCCTATGTCGGGAAGCTTTAGCTCTGTAGGTGTACACGAAGGTTGTGCGACAACGTCGTGCATCATATCATCGTTATTATCATCGTCATCATCATTATCTCCATTGTATTTTATTTACATTGTACCCTTATTTATGTTTCTTTAGCTCCCTTTATGTATACCTATATATGTGCATTTCTGCCTTTGTTCTTGTATGTGTAATCTCTTTATACTTGTATTCCTTCTTATAATTTCTATGGCATATGTGATTATTATAGAACTGTTAGTAGAGATGTTGTAAGCTACCGTTTAGGACATTTTCTCTTTGTAGGTGACATGCCCTTAGTGTGTATTTTGTATACTTTATTTTTTGCTTTGCTCAGTTGGTCTATGATACCTACTGAGTACAATCGGACTATTCTCACCCCTACTACACCCTTTTGGTGTAGATCCAGGTTCGAGTGCAGCTTTTGGTTGATTCGGGCGACATTTGGAGTTTTTTGAGGTATAAGTTGATTTTATGCATCCGGAGTTGACTACTGCCTTTCTTTATTTAGACTGTCTTTATTAGTATTCAAAGACGGAGTTGTTCCTATTTTGGATATCTTATGTATTTTGATATCGAGTTGTACTAGTTATGTTCTTACACTGTGACTCCAGGTTTTGGGAATTTGATCGGTATCTTGATTACATTTTCACTTTTAATTCATATTTGTGGTTTGAATCTATTTTAAGGGTCTTGCCTTGGGTTTTGGTATTGAATTTCATCTCATATCAGTTTGGATAATAGGCTTACTTGTCAAGACTTGCCGCGACAAGTGCCAACATGGCTCTTGATTTTTGGGTTGTGATATTTTTTCTCAATTGTGATTATGTTCCTTGGCAGCACCTTAGTTCCATTGAGTATATGCTTTATATCTGAAGGTGAACTTTGCTAGGGTAATTGACATTCTCAAAAGATTATTATCTCTTGTTGTAATTGTGACTCTTTCAGATGGCAACGAGAGAGTTGCTAAGGCACCAAGAGTATTCGCTAATTTGCGATTATCCGGACTATTTGAAAATAACTTTTTTGACTAATTTTAAAAAGGGAAATTGATTTTTGAAAAGAAAATGATTAAGGAAATAATTGTCTTCACGATTTGTGCAAAACAAATTTTGACAACTTAGCGGGGCTTTTTAACGAAGTCTAAGAAAACTAAGAACAATTAGCATATTAAGGGGAAAGGGGAAGACTAAATGACTAAAGCAATTAGGCCTAAATCCATAAATTCCGTCCTAAGATAATTTGGGCTTTTGGCCCATCTTCACCTATCCTAATCTAAATACTTGAGCTTTTGTCCCATAACCTATCCTAAGCTAGTTTTCAGACCTCTGAGGCCCCAAATCTACTTCACCTGTATAAAATTAAAACTTTGGCTTCGAGGACCAAATGAATGAATAAATAAATAAATAAATAAAAATAAAACAATAATTAAAATTGAGATTTTTCAAGTCTCTTAGTTTTTAGTATTATCTTGTGACTAGTGATAACAACTTATTTTGCATACAATACTAGTTTATATGCATTTATGTTTTTATGTTTGTTATACTATTATTGGTCCTAAGCCGGGGGTATATCGGAAATAGCCTCTCTACTTCACCTAAGTAGTGGTATGGTCTGCGTACACTCTACCCTCCCCAGACCCCACTACGTGGGAATACACTGGGTATGTTGTTGATTTTTTTGAGACATTGTCAACAAGTGACTGGCTTACACACTGCATATCTATTCAATTTTCTTCAGTTTAGAGAGATTAACTTAGATATGTGTTTGAGGGATTGTTGGTTTTCATATGGTATTAGTTTCTACTACTTCTTCCTTCTGTTTCCAATGACTTTGGGATTTTTAAAAGTCTATTTTATGGGTGATGGGGTATCCAAGTTGAGTTTAGAATGACTTTTCACCCTTTTATTAGCTTTCAGCTAGAGTGGATTATTCATGTTTTGAGGATGTGCTCCAGACTCATAATTCTAGTTTTCAAGGTCATTGGGACCAACTTTTTGATTTCATAGTTTTCATAGACATTAGTCACTACTATTTGGGCATTTAGGTAGAAACTTATGAAGTAGTGGTCTCATGCTACTTTGGGATATTTTCAGTGGGTTAGTGTTATTATTTAGAGTTTTGTATTGGTGTGATTATGCAGATAAGAATTAGATAATGCTGGATAGATTCAGGTTTAGAGTAGAAAACATGCTTGGAAAGATAATAAAATGTTAGATTAAGAGTTTGGAGTTAGATGTATCGTTCATGATTTAGTTTTTTTATCCAAGTGAAGTATTCAATTAATTGTGCTCGTATTGGTATCATGTCAATGTACTATGGTTTGGGACCCACGTACTTTAGGTGAGCTCTAGTTCGGTTGGAGGTTAGTCGGCTTTCAAAGATGAGTTTGAGGGTATTTTAATCAGTGAGGAAAGGAAGTAGAAGTTGATGGGATTTCCATGGTAAGATCCTGTGAAAGTACTATTTAGTCATCGAGTTACTTGAGGAGCCTTGCACTGGCATTGTGGGCCTGTACCCCATCTATTTGAGCTTTTGAGATCTATCTATTCCCTGACTTTCGAGTATGAAAGTCCTCTTTGTAGTGAATGTTTTAATGATCCTCTAGGTTATTTTCTCTATTTTCATGCATTTTCTGAGTTTGTTCTTTACCATAGAAGCTATAGGTCATTTATTACTTATTTGGACCATCAGAACAATTCTCGAGACGTTTGTTTTGTTTTAAGCCAATTTCTCCTATTTTTGAACTTTTGAAGTTGAGAAATTGATCTTTGACCAAAATTTTAAATGAATCTCGAGTACTTGATCAAAGTCTATTTGGACTTAGTAAAATTTCTTATGCTAAGATTGTTGGTGTGCAATCGTTATGTTGTTTGTTGATTGCTTAAGTGATAACTATTAAAGCAGTTGGGCACCTCTTAAGCAGTAGCTGGTCACCTCATTGAGGGCCACTTAAGCGAACCTTGGTCGCTTTTTTGGCTGCATAAGGGCCACTGCTGATGTTTTATATAAATAGCACTCCCCTCATTTTCAGATTTTTCTCCTAGTGTTTTTATCCTTAGTTCACAACTAGGATCTTGAAATTAGGGGGTAATCAATAATCAAGGCATGGAATAGCCTGGGAATGTTGAAGTGAATATTTTATGATCGATTCTATATAACTTCCCAACCGAATTCCTTTTTAATTGAATATTTTATTCATGATTTCCTTAACTTTTGTGGGCTGTTTTGGGATTCAATTTGATCTCCTATTGTGCTCAAATTTTGAGCATTCATTCCTAGTCTTGTGAGAGACCTCGTGATGAATTTAATTTTAAACTCTGATAATAGGTCCCGCGGTCCAATTTTTGATTCGATTCTTAACTTGGAGTTTATTATTGCAATATTTATTTTGTTTTATTGGTATTAGTATATAGAATATGAATTTGATATTGCAATGGCATTCGGAGATCAAGGAGTGAAGACAAGAAGTTTGAGGCTGATTCGAGACTACAAGGTAGGCTACAGTCTACTCTTCATTATGAAATTTTACATCGTATAAATTGCATATGGGGTAGGGTTGATAGGATAGGTTTGTAACACCCCGAGAGTACATCCTGGATGTCACACGGTGCTTACGTCCCTGTGGGACCACAAGCTAACCCATGAGCTGGTACCTACTATATGCACTGAGTGAAACTAATAAACAACTTATGCGGAAATTATTTGAAAATGCCGAAAGGTTATAGTTTCTGAAAATAATACCGAATCATGGTTTTAAATGTCTTAAAAACATACTGGCAATATTGATAAAATGACTGATAATCACAACTAAAAACTGACCAACTGTATGTACTAGTCTGAAAGTATTTAAACTGACTGAATGTGGAGTTGATGGGACAAACCCCTAACTAACGCTGACTGCATAGAAATACAAAATTGATAAGGTAAACTAAAATAATAAACGATGTCCTTGAAGTATGAGGACTCACCCCCGCTGTTGCTCATAAACCGGTATATCTATGCACGGTTAGGGAACTGAGCGTCTGAACCTATGATATTAAACATCATAGTGCAAGAAACGAGTATGCGATCAATACCTTGAATGTACTGGTATGCTAAATGAGGTCAGGATAATATGCATGGGTTCATGTGAATGTAATGATAACTGGCTGAATAACATAAGATAACCATATGAGAGTACATGAGAAACTAAAAATACTGAACATGCAAGACTAAACGTATACCGTATATCTGAAATAGTCTGAAACTATAGTACTGAGATCTACAACTGAATAACTGATAATTGAAAGTTTAGATGGAAACTGAAGTACTGACTTTTTGATAACTGAATAACTGATAACTGTAAGTCATGATCGTGAAGAACTGAACTGAGTTCTGTACTGAATATTGAAACTGTGGGAGGTATCATCTAATCAATATGCGCCAAATAAGCTATTTGGGATCCAACCTGTAACTCCAGTTGGAAGTGTGTTAGTACCATGCCACGGGTACTAACACTAGCTGTAAGTCACCCTAACTGGCAGGAAGACATTTTGTCAACTCTCACAGGTAGGAAAACTCATACAAGATGTGTGAACCCTTTTATGACAGGAAGATATCTCAACCTTCGCTGGATACATAGTTTTGTAACTTAGGGATTGCTACTAAGGGTCAAATCCTATACTGGCAAAAATGCCCCCATCCCTGGGTTCTCTCATTGTTGAATCCTACTCTCAGCTAAATCGACACTGGAATTGATCACTAGACTGGGCTAAGCTTGATTGGATTCACACTGATCCTATTAACTGACTGGACGCTACTTCTCGTGATACTATGGGGACCATTCTATAAAAAGTGGAAATAAGTAAAAATCTAATTTTGGGTATTCAATACCCCTAGGACTCGATAGCATTGACCATGGGACCATATCACAACTTTAAACACATAACAAATAGATCACCATGCAAAATTCGTTCACTTAGACATTTTGCCCAACACTTAGGAGGCCTAACCTTGTACATGGGAATGAACAACATGTTAATGCATCATGACTACAACAATCAATTCACTATTTAAGGTTTGACATGAGATCTACATCAACCAAGATACCCATTGATGTATTTTACATGAAAGTCATATTTTCTCAACTTGAAACTCAAATAACAACACATGCATGGACATAATTCAATATAAATCATGTGAAACTTGGAACTTGAATTTAAAGAGGTTCTTGGACTCCAAGGATGGAAGGGACCCAAGGATGAACATCTAACATACCTTGATTTTTCACTTTGAGTGAGTTTGTTGGGGATTTCTTGAAACTTGGACATGAACTTGATGAAGCTAGGGTTTGCTCTTGAGAGAATTTTATGAAATAATGAGTGAATTTGCCCTTACAGAGGCTTAATTTCAGTTATGGCTGAATAATGTACGGGGAAATTACTCAACTGCCCCCACAAACCCGTAATTTAATAAACAAAAATATGCCTAGTAACGTGATAGGAAACGTGCCGTGTTGATCAACCCGACGTGATGACCGACACGTTGCATCGATGGTGACAATGCGATAGCCAATGCAATGCATCCTGATCCCGTTGGTTCACTATTTTGGTCATCCAAACATGTCTCAAATGATGTCCGAAAATTCCAAAACTCACCTGAGATGACCTATAGATAACCCTGATCATGAATCAATTTAAAAATCGACAATCTAAGGCCGGTAAGATCAGAAACAAGAACATATAAATATCGAGGCCAAGAAAATAAGACTAAGTCTTAACACTTAGCTAAGTTTTTTAAGTATTGGACCCTCATGGCATGTAATGTAAGACAGAAATGGACTAGGATTTTCACGGGGTCTTATAATATCTCCTCCTTGGCAATATTCATCCTAGAATAAGACTGATTAAGCTAAATGGCACTGAGGTACTGCAACTATACTGACGTGTATAACTGAAACATGACTGAATCTTGAGACATGACACATTATTGAATTGATTCATGAATGCATGAATGACATGAGAATGATATGCAGCTGAAACTGAGTATTGAAAAGAGAGATTCTAAGGAAAATTGTTACCTTAAGTTACAATACTGAAGAATCTAAGATCATTTATTGAACATACATGAATGGGAACATGAGATCATAACTGAGCCTGAATCATAATACATGAACTAGATATCATGAACTAAACTGATTTCTTGAACACATGCAGTGACATGAGAATGGTTATAAGGCCAAGATAGGAATGGGAGAGTAAACTTATGAGTAACCATTACTTCCGATTGGATCTGGTTTTGTGTAGAAAAGATGAGAGATTTAGTACATGAAAAGCTTGGGGTTATTACATCTCCCCCTTGGGATGGTTCATTCCCCAAATGATACCGACTTGGCTGAAATACTAGAAAAACTAAGATGATGCACGGAACGCTTATGAACTGAACCCTGACCGAATATCTAGATTTTGACACTGATGCCTGATATATGAACTGAGTTGAATTTGTAGTGATGCCTGATGTATAACTTAGCTAAATTTGTAGTTTACATGGATGGGAACAGATTGCCCCTTCAAATGGCCACACTCAACTGGAGCATTTCTTCAACGCTCTTTCTAAGAAGTTCTAATGATGTTAGAGAGCAAATAATCTTGGGCATGGTCTGAATAAGAAATCTAGATAAGAAACCACAACAAGGCTAAAATTCTGTAATATGGAAGACAAGCCTACAAAATATCAGCTAGATAGAGCTACTAGGCCTTATGTACTGCAACTACTAACTTTCAAGCTTAGACATACTCCCTGAATACTCTCTCAACTATACCTTCTACCTTAATACTGCACTTCACTTGAGACTACTGAAAATATTTACATGGGCATTAATAACTCTACCTACTGAAGTCTGAGCTGGAATGAATTACCCCACTATGTACAATCCTATTCGAATCTAAGAAATTCACATATAGCACTGTGATACTAGTCTAAATCATAAATTCAAAACACCCTGTATTTTCACAACTTCTCATCTCATGAATAATTTTGATTTCCCATTCAACAACTAAATACAACCTCTTACTAGACATTCACCAATGCGTAATGCATTTATCCACTTACACACCAACATGACATTCAAGCCTATCTTCATAACTATAGCCTCGAGTAAAATAATCATGCAATAATTTTTCCTTAACATAAAACATTTACTCTCTCTCATCTAAACAATTGCTCATCACTACATCATTTCATAAGGAGAGGTCATTGAAAGGCTAAAACATGAGGACCTGAAGCATGAATGAATACTATATAGAACTTGACACTTAAAAGAGGCCTGAGGAATAGAATATCAACATCATGGATTCATTAAGAGACCAAAACTGAGGATATACATAACATAATCTAAATTTCACTGAACATAGTGTAGCATGAGTACTAGAACTGAACATACTGTAAAGCATGAGCACATGAGTCATGAGCTGCATGACCTGAGTTTGTAATTTTTGAATTCATGGAACATGATTCGCACTGCTGAGCAAACCGGAACTCCTCATATGAGGGACTGGAAATGTACATAATTCTATGGAAAGTGCATGAATATATGCTATGATGATAGAGCTAACATGTAAGGCATAAGTGGACATCATGATGACCGATAAACCTTACACTGAGATAAGAATAGGTTGGGCATTAGACTTCTCCTACTGCTCTTCTACACAAACTGGCATCACTAATAGGATCTGAGAGCCTGACTTAATTACTTGTTCTACCATCTCCCCTTTAGCTTAAATCTATCATTCTAAGTCTGCAAACCACTTAATCAATAACTCTAAACTAAACTATCACCACTTACCTTAGAATCTGGAGTATAAAAATATGCATAAATGATAAAATCACCCTGAAAAACTACACCTGATAGCGTAAACCCCGCTGCTAGTACTTTTTTCTGAGATAGAACTCTTAACTTTCTATAGCCCCAATATTTATCATACAATAACTTAAACACGGACTAACTTAGAATTTTCAACTCTTATTTCTATCAGCTCAACCTTCAAAAATTCAAACTTAAATTCTAACACATAACGTAGATATCACCAAATCTTTAATAACCATACTACTTTTATCATAGCCTACAAATATCACATCTACAACATATGTTTTGAATCAACAAACTTAAATTCTTGCATACACTACTCCAAGCCTACTGACTCACCTTTCACATAAGTAACTCCATGAATGCAAAATCTACTAAATTCAGATAACACTATCCCCACTCTACTGCTGCTAAGTTCCTGGGTTGATGCTTTTAACTTTAGGTCATATGCTATCATAGAATTCTAAGAAGAGATCTAATAGCATATCTTACTTTGGTTTTTAGTACACTATTTTTATGAACATGAATGAAATATTTCAAACTTTGAAACTGAAAAACACTTGATTGAACACTCTCGAACCTGTGTGTAATCCTATAACTATCTATGAGGACTGTGAAAGCTCTATCTGTAGGACTTTGAGCTTCACTGCTTTTGTTACCATGAAAGTAAGGTAGAGTTAACATGAGTGGAGCATGATGAGAATCTACATAAGTTTCTTAGAGAGCCTTTCTATAGAATGATCTGAGATATGAAAGAAGGGAAACTTTTCCTAGTACATCTTTTAGCCTCTTGTCCATAAGTGTGGCAGGCTTTACACCCATGAACAAGAATCTACTTGACGTAAGTTTTAGATTCCCTAGTACAATTTATAACCTTAGGCTCTGATGCCAAGTTTGTAACAGCCCAAGAGTGTACCCTGGATGTCACACGGTGCTTACGGTCCTGTAGGACCACAAGTTAACCCATGAACTAATAAACAACATATGCATAAATTATTTGAAAATGCCATAAGGTTCTAGTATCTTAAAATAATACTAAATTATGGTTTTAAATATCTGAAAATGTACTGGAAATACTGATAAAACAACAGATAATAACAACTGAAAACTGACTAACTGTCTGTACTAGTCTGAAAGCCTCTAAACTGACTGAATATAAAGTTGATGGGACAAACCCTTAACTAATTACGACTAAATAGAAATATGAAACTGATAAGGTACATTGAAATAATAAACCATATCCTTGAAGTATGAGGACTCACCTCTGCTTCTGCTGATAACCTGGTATATCTATGCGCAGTCGGGGAACTGAGTGTCTAAACCTATGATATTAAACATCATAGCATAAGAAATGAGTATGCGATCAGTACTTTGAATGCACTGGTATGCTAAATGAGGTCAGGCTAATATGCATGGGTTCATGTGTATGTATTGATAACTTGCTGAATAACATAAGATAATTGTATGAGAGTATATGCAAAACTAAAAATACTGAATATGCAAGACCAAGCGTATATCATATATCTAAAATAGTCAAAAACTATAGTACTAATATCTATATCTGAAGATAACTAAAAGTTTATACGAAAACTGAAGTAGTAAATTTCTAATAACTGAATAACTGATAATTGTAAGTCATGATCGTGTAGAACTGAACTAAGTTCTGCACTGAATACTGAATACTAAAACTAAGACTGTGAAAGGTATCATCTAACCAACATGCCCCAAATAAGTTGATTTGGGTCCAACCTGTAACCCCAGTTGGAAGGGTATTAGTACCTTGCCACAGGTACTAACATTGGCTGTGGGTCACCCTAACTGGTAGGAAGATATTTTTTCAACCCTCACTGGTAGAAAAATTCGTACGAGATATGTCAAACTTTATCTGGCAAGAAGATATCTCAACCTATGCTGGCTACGTAGTTTTGTAACTCAGGGAATGCTACTAAGGGTTAAACCCTATACTAGTAGGAATACCCCCATCCCTGGGTTTGCTCGATGTTGAATCATACTCCCAACTGAATTAATACTGAACTAATCACTAGACTATGCTAAGGTTGATTGGATCACACTGATCTTTATAACTAACTGGATGCTACCTCTCATGATACTACTGGGACCATTCTATAACAATTGGAACTAAGTAAAAAACTAATTTTGGGTATTCGATACCCCCAGGACTCGATTGCATTAACCATGGGACCATATCACAACTTTAAATGCATAACAAATAGATCACCATGCAAAATTCATTCACTTAGATATTTTTCCAAACACTTAGGAGGCCTAACCTTGTACATGGGAATGAACAACATGTTAATGCATCATGACTACAACAATCAATTCACTATTTAACGTTTGACATGAGATCTATATCAACCAAGATACCCATTGATTTATTTTACATGAAAGTCATATTTTCTCAACTTGAAACTTAAATAACAACACATACAAGGACATAATTCAATATAAATCATGTGGAACTTAGAACTTGAATTTAAAGAGGTTCTTAGACTCTAAGGATGGAAGGGACCCAAGGATGAACATCTAATATACCTTGATTTTCACTTTGTGTGAGTTTTTTTAGGGATTTTGTAAAACTTGGGCTTGAACTTGATGAAGCTAGGGTTTGCTATTGAGAGAATTTTATGAAATAATGAGTGAATTTTCCCTTTGGGAGGATTAATTTTGTGTTATGGCTGAATAATGTGAGGGGAAAATGAATCAACTGCTCCTACAAACCCATAATTTAATAAACAAAAATGTATCCAGTAATGCGATAGGCGACGCGCTGCATCGATCAACCCAATGCGATGACTGACGCACCACATAGATGGTGACGATGAGATAGCCAATGCAACACATCCTGATTGTATTGGCTCACTATTTTGATCATCCAAACATGTCTCAAACAATGTCCAAAAATTCTAAAATTCACTCGAGATGACCTATAGATAACCCTGATCATAAATTAATTTAAAAATTGACATTCTAAGGCCAGGAAGATCAGAATAAGACCATAGAAATATCGAGGCCAAAAAAATATGACTAAGTCTTAATACTTAGCTAAATTTTATAAGTATTTGGCCCTCATGGCATGTACTATAAGACTGAAATGGACTAGGATTTTTATGGGGTCTTATAAGGTTTTAGGTTATCTTGTAGCCCTTATCATCTTGGTCTTCCTTGGGGAACTTAGTATTGAATAATAGCTTAAGCCTTAGTTTAAAGTGCCTGTTCTAACTGTAGGATTGTTTTAGGATCTCTTATATACTTGTTATGACCTTAGGATGACCCTAGTAATCATTAATGTTGGATTTTAGCTAGCATCTCTCTTTAAAGATGATATTCCTTGGAAAGATTCTCCTAGTTGCACGATATTCTTATTTACCTTATCTTTTTGAGTTATGATCTTGATATACTTTTACGTTATGTATTGTTAGGCCTGAGCCTTGGTTACGATACTCGTCGGACACTAGGTTATTTTTCTATACTCTAAGAGAGCTATGATTTTAGTTTAGACACTTGAGCACTTATATTTCTATTGTTCGGATACTAGTGATGACATGCATACATTTAGACATGCTCATGCCTATTTTGTGGTACTATTCCTACTAAAACTTTAGTTTTACTACTATTTTCAAAAAGATATTTATTTCCCCACTTTTTTGCTTTTATGATTGACTTTTTAAAATGAACATCGTACCACCCTTATAATTGGTTTATGGCCTTTATAACTTAGCGTAATACTTTGGAAACTCGACGCAAGGTAGATTTCAATCCGTTTTTCATTTTACTCAGTTATCACTATTTACTTATTTTGGTAGAGGAAGATTCTGACCCTTTCTAACTTATTCTACTCTTTTTAGTTCTGATTTTTTTTTATCAAACATTAGATTTTATGGATTTAAACTTATTTATTTTTGGATCGACTCCAAGCACTTGTTATACTTTTGTTTATCTTTAGTATTAGATGAAGTAGATTCATGTTGGTTGGTTATTAGATGTTTTGATTTCGGACTAGGCAATATATACAAATATTTTGAGTCCTCTATAGGCCTATTTGTTTGGGAACCATGTTTCAAAAGATAGGATACCACATAGGTACTGCATTGTGAGATGGAGATCTGACTAAGGCGTATATACTTGGTATGATTTTGGCACTTTGAAGGTATGGTAGTATTGGTTTTACTTTGCCTTCGTTCATTCATGTGCATTTTGTTTCACTAGTATGACTATTCGCTTCTTATACCTGTAGATCTTATAGGAGGTCAGTTAGGTTATGTTTGCTATTATGTACTTTTGGGCTTATCGGGGATCGTTAAGTTATTATTGGTTAGGGCTTATCTGATTGCATTATTGTTTGGATATTATTACATAGTTTCTCACATAATGAATATGAATTTGTACTTTTGAGTTCTTTTTCCCTTGATATTATGAGCCTTATTACTTGGTTACCTTGTTGTTATTTGTATTTTAGGTTAGAAGTTCTGATTTTGGAAAAGCTAAGTCCCTTCATGCCTATAATCCTTTTGATATATAGGTTGTTAGTATAACTCTCTCAGGTTTGTACTATCATGTTTAGCTACTTATTTTGTATTATTGCATATCCCTTTCTTCTTTAGCTATTCTTATTGTATATTACTTTATTCTTTCATTACTAATAAGGTATGTTACCTAGGCCTCTTATCATGACCCTTACAATGCATTTCCTCCATCACTCGAGCGTGATTCGAAGCCTCAGCAAAAGACCTACCCACAACAACCTGTAACACCCCATATTTTTGGGCTAGAATTTAAATCATCATTCCTATGTGTAAAAACTCTAATCGCATGAATATTTATATATGAATGTATGTGTCATGATCATTAACCTGGTGTGAAGAGTTCTTTTAAGGTGAAAAATATTCACAGGAAACACTTAGAGAAAAGTTGAGTTAAGAGCTTTTGATTTGATCAAATTTTTATATTGGATCCTACAAGGGACAACTTTGAATGTTTCATACTTTTGAAATATATGGCATTTTGGAGTTCAATACCCATGAAATTATATAAAATTGAGTCCTCTTTCCAACGCATCTGATTTTGCTTTAATCCGATGATTGAGCGAAAAGTTATGAACATTTTTGTGAGGAACTAGTGAGGGTCTACGATTTTGACGTGGTACGAACCTTGTGATCCATGATAAAAAGAGTGACATGAACCTTATGATCTACGTTAATCATTATGGCCCAGACCATATGCTCCGCGATAATAAGCATGGCTTGGACCTTGTTTAAAAATGATATAACCCGCGTTTCTATTCAGTTTTCAAGAGTAAACAAGTCATTTGCATTCTAAACTATTCTATGACTGATATAAACATGATTGTATCATTCTATAACCCCCGACACACCAATTACAAGATCCTTGTTCTCCCAAATCCTCAAGAATAACAAATAAGGGTTCTTTTAAAATAATTCTACTTCCAAAGATCCAAATCCAAGTTCCTTTCTTGAAGTCGTGAAAATAAGGTATGTGGTATTCAATGAGGATCTCATTTCATCCTCATGCCCAGTATTATGATTTCTATTCATCGATTCCATAAAATAGGGTTCCATGAAAAGTATAAATTCTATTATATCTCCATGTAATTCTTGAATTCAACTATTAACAAGTGTTTCCTCAATAATTCAAGCATTCTCCTGTACTTTAATCATAATAATTCATTACATTGATGAAATTGTTGGATTCTTCAGTTTAAGTCATTAAGTTTCTTATTATGTCATTACTTTATAATTATTGTATTTATTTGTATTTTTCAATGCTGGTGGGTTATGAACACCCGATACCTAGATGATTATGCATACTATAGTTTTCATGATTTCAAGTTATTCATACCATGTCTGTACCATGAAATTTATAACTTTGTAATAATGAGAACTCACCAGTATTATATCATGCTAAATATATCAGTTAACATGTTCATGATTATTTTAGATTATGAATGCATTGCTATTTTAAGAATACCATATTTGAGCATATCAATTATCAGTGAATGGAATAGTTTATGCTTCCATGTCAGTTCAGATGGGAGTGATACTGTAAGGCCTCGAATCTGGTACCCAGAATGTTACATAGTGCTCATGACCTCGAAGGACTACAAGCTAACCCATGACTGATAACTGTAATTGAGTACTAAATAATATACTGTAAAATATGAGAAATATAAGCTGTAAGGCCATAAGGTTCAAAACTGAACTAATACAGAATATAAAACAATGTCTGTAATAGGGTATAACAATACCCAAAACTGAAATAAACTGTTTGAAAGATGCTGTAGTCTAAAACCCTTTAAATTGTATGAAATCTGTAGAGTTGATAGGACAAATCCCCAACTAACTCTGAATACTAAAATAATAAAGTAATTAAAATAATCATTGTATCCTCAAATGATGAGGACTCACTGCTAGTCTGGCTACTGAATGTCTAATCTACTAAGGATGCTTGGGAGCTCGTACTTCTAAACCTATGGTATAAAACACCATAGCACAAATGAGTCAGTACGATTGAATATACTCGTATACAAGTGAGGTAGGCTAGATGCAAGGGTTCATATGCATGAACAATAATAACTGACTGAATACATGAACATAAATGCATGAGAAATACATACATGAATACATAAACTAGGACTGGGGTCGCGACAATACTGAATACTGATGTACTGACATCTGAGTTTACTAATACTGGGATACTGAATAACTGGGTCTATTGATGATATGAATAATAGAGTTTACAGGTAACCAATGTCTGAGGTTACTGGTACTATATTACTGATAACTGATAATTGAGTATACTGATACTAAAAACTATCTGAGTTCTTTACTGGATTGGGCGACTATATCTGATAGTCTTGAATCTGAAGAACTATCTGAGTTCTAGACTGAGCTGGATGACTGTATCTGACAGTCCTGATTCTGATGGAACTAGCTGAGTTCCATAATGAGATAAGCGACTGTATCTGACAGTCCTAATATCTGTAGAACTGAACTGAGTTCAATTACTGAGATTGAATCTGAAACTGAGACTAGGGGAGGTAATCATCTTACCGATATACCCCGAATCTGAACTGGTGGGGTCCAACCTGTAACCTAAATTGAAAGGGTGTCAGTACCGTGCCACGAGTAAATACAACCTATAAGTAAACCCTCTCTGATAGGGAGTGCTTCCGTCAACCCCTCATGTAAGGAAAAACTCAAAGGAGATATATAGTCCCTAGAATCGTAGGGGTACATCTCGAAATGCAAGGATTGCTTTTAAGGATCACACCCTCTACTAACTGACAGGTGAGCCCTCATCCTTGGGTTCACTCGGTGCTGAATCCTACTCCTAACTAAAAAGATACTAAAATGATTTAACTAAATTGAACTGTTACTGATCGTATTGTATAACTAATTTAAACTGGGTTTACTAAATTACGTTGACTGATGGAATACTACTGAGATCTGATAACTGACTGGGATTGATGAGATTACAAAGATTACTGATATTATTGAGATTACTGAGGTTACTGAGATTACTGAGGTTACTTAGTAGGACTAGACTGATACTGAATTCACTGAATTTTGCTGAGTCATGAGACTGACTGAATCTAATGATCATGGCTTGACTGAGAGTATTGTGAAAACTGACACTGGCTCTAGGCACACAGCTAAATTGTCGGGTACAAGTACCCCAAGACTCAATAGCATAAAACTGATAAGACTTGACACTTCTTGAACACATAACCAATATCAACAATTCATCATATAATAAGTTGGGGATTTCATGAAGCACATGGTTATTGTAATGTTGTACGTGGATAGGAATGCATATAATCATGTCATAATTTCACATTCTAACATCATGAGCATTCCAACAAATGGGAGTCATTTGAACAGAAGGGTAAAACATGTATTTATCGTTTGGGTCACAATAAGTTATAATGCATAATTTCTATTCTCTTAGGAATTTTATCAAACACGTTATATGCACCACTTAGGGCATAGGCATAATTATTAAATTAACACTCCATAGCCAACTAAGTTCATAGTTTTTATTTGACTTACATGCTAACATGGTTTCATAAAACAAATTAAGACTCCAACTTTGGAATCATACAACAACAAACACATGAAAATAATCAATCCATAACATGAATATCAAAATTTATAGTCTGAAACTTGATTCTTGGGCTTTGTGGATGAAAGAAATCCATGAATAAATACTATGCATACCTTAGTTCTTGATTATACAAAGATTGACGGAGAGATTCTTGAAGTTGAATATTAAATTTGAATCCTTAAATTGAAAAACCTAACTTGTTCTTGAGAAAAACTTTAAAGAGACACTATATTTTTGGTGAATTGGGGCTAGATCTTGTGTTTTAGACATATAGGGGTGGGAAATTGACCCCTTTTCCCTTAAAAATATGAATATTTAATGACTAAAACTGGTCATCGATGCTATTATTGATGTGATAGTCAATGCGTTGCATCATCATTGTGTCGAGTTTTAGTACTTTAAGCTTGGAAATCTACAACAATATTAACCAACGTAATTGGCGATGCGGTGCACCAAGATTGCATTGGTCCACTTTTTTGGGCTTCCGAATATGGTCTAAACGAGTTTTGAAAAATTAGAAACTTGTCCGAGAACACCTATTGACCATCCTGGTCATGAATTAGCAAGAATACAGACCATTAAAGGACATTAAATTCATGAAATAAGTCTGCAATCTTTTAAAGGCTAAAATAAACTAAGTCTGGAAACTTAGCTAGAACCTTCTAAGTATGGGACCCCCTTAACAAGCATAAATGAACTGAATTAAACTTACGATTTTATGGGGTCGTACAATTTCTCCCCCAAAGGAAAATTTATCCTTGAATGAGACTGACTGAGATGGGGGAAATGATAAGCTGAAGTACATGATGAACATGAACAACTGAAGCATGAGTACATGATTGACATCATTGATTTGTTGAGATTTGTTCTGAGCATGCATATCTGATGAATGATTTTATGACTGGCATGACTGATAACCTGAATATACTATACTAAACATGCATATCTAATACATGAATACATGACTGATCTGGCACATAAATGCATGAATGAATATGCAATGGTAATTGATACCAAGTTTATCATGGAAATCTAAGCATGGAACTGGATAAGTCCAAGGGAGACTGTTTCCTTAAACTAAAAATGCTAATGAGCCTGAAATTAATTACTAGATATGCATGAGCGGAAACACGTAAATGTAACTGAGTCTGGAACGTGATACATGAGCTGGATATTATAATATAAATTGAGTACCTTGAATATGTGGCTTACGGATGAGATTGGAGTTTGATGGTCAACTCATAAGGACCCCTTATCCCAAACTAGATTCATTATGAAAAGAGAGAGTGGAACATTTATGTTATAAAGGTTCGGGGAATTATAGTGTATATCCCCCTTGGGGAACTATTTCCCTTGAAAAATACTAGGCTGACTTTGCTGAGCTATGAGGAAAACTGTGGTGATGCATGAGGCACCTTCTATCTGAATATCTGAGATCTGAAACTAAGACATGATACATGAACTGGGCTAAACATGCAACTACCTAGTTAGTCCATCTTAGAATGATCACATTCATAAGACTCTAGATAGTGCGACTAAATGGAAAGATGGAAACCACACCATCTGAACTTGTCTGTCTGGCTGCTAAACTGAACTACAAGTTTCTTAACTAACTCATACTGGAAACTTCTACTCAACTGGAGTGTTCCTATAACACTCTTTTTGTAGAATTCTAGTGACTGAAGGGAGACAACGAATCTTAGCCTGATCTGAGTAGGACATCAGAATAGGAGATTGCTACATGACTGGGGTTCTTGTATTAGGAGACAAGGCCTATGAAACATTATCTAAGATAAAGTGTCTAAGACTTATGCACTTCCACTGAGACTACTAAAAAGATTCATATGGGTGTTGAGCATGAATGCATAAATATACTAAATCATCTGATTAACTGAATGACTAATAATTGACTACTAGGTTTGTAAGGTTGAACTGTACTTAGCCTGAAAGGATGGATTTATACTATAGAGTATTATACATAAAAGGTAATAATTGACTAGGTACAGTGAAGTAACTGATCATGAATGAGTGAAAAATTGTATTACCTTAAGAATGAAAAACCACGATCCAACATGATTCGGAAATATTCTGTAAACTGAGGTACTGAAATACCAATGATTGAATAACTTATGGCCATATGCTCTGGTTAGGTAATCCTGAAAGTGAACTGAGTTTATGATCTGACTGGATAGGAATGGGACTGATATTGTAGATAAGATGGTAATTAAGATTGTAACCATAACTAAGACTGTAACTGAGACTGACTGCTGGTTTTCTATATCTGAGGTTTAGACTGGTATGGGAGTACTAAATCTTGATGGCTAAGTAATTGATAGTTGAAAGCCATAGTTCTGTGGGACTATCTGAGAACTTTACTGAATATTTATTACTGAACTGACACTAAACTGAGGCCTGTAGAATGGAACATTAACACTACAAATTCACCGAGGGATCTAAACTGAGGGTTTATGTGGCATAATCTGAGTTTGACTGAACACTAGGAGTGAAGTCAAGAATTGCGTGGGCTAAGCATACTATAAAGCATGACATGAGTGCATGAGTCATGAGCTGCATGACCTGAGTCTTGAATTGCTATTTTCATGGGACATGATTCGTAACATTGGATGAACTTGGACTTCTCATACGAGGAACTTGAAACACACACTATTATATGAAAAGCACATGAATATAAGCTGTATTCGTGGGATTGAAATGTAAAGCATGCATAAGTATCAGGAGGGTTTAAGTACAAAACTTTACACTGAGGTAGGAATGGGTAGGGAATCATCTTCCCTTATTGATTTTCTACATATACTGGCATTACTACTAAAATCTGAAGGACTGACTTTCTGAGATATTATAACCGAATAGTTTTTGAATACCTGTCGGGCTGAGTTAGACTGTCTCACTGGGGTAGAAACTGGAAAAAGTCCTATTAATATTTGGTTTGACCTTAAAGTTGACTGCTATGAAAGTAGTTACAAAAGAAAAAGAAGCTACTGAATTTGAAAAATCATGAACATGTAAATGAGGGATCTGCAACATACTAGTGGTTGCACCAGGAGGAATTTCCTAATCCTATCTAGACTGAAGTACATAGAGTCTGTTTGGGCATTGCCCACTGATAGTGCTGGAACTAGCACCCTACTGATTTGGGTGACCGGACTGAGCTGAAGAACGACCGTGCTTGCTTCTAGGGCCAGTCCTAGGACTATATCAAACCTTGTGACCCGACTCGCCACATTAAAAACACACATAACTACCGAATCTACATATACCCTTATGATTCTTACCACACTCTTTGTAAAGTGGATGAGTACGAATAATGCTTGCACTATTCTGAGATTTGGAGCCTGGAGCCTAATTTTTGCTACCGTTTCTGAACTTAGGAACTGAAGCACTAGCTGAGGAAGGAGATAGAACTAAAAACTTCTGGCTATGCTAAGAATGGTTACTACTCTATGAGCCTGGCTGAGAAAAACTATAATTAACAGTTCTGGCTCTTATATTTTCCCTCTCCTTCTTCTTAAGTTTCTTCTCCTCAATCTGTTGAGCATGGACCATGAGCCTAGATATGTCTATCTCCTTAATCAACATTATAGTCTTTCACTCCTTAGCTAATCTACCTGATATCCCAGACACAAACTTACTCATTCTGGATCTACTGTGTGCTACAACATGGGGAGCATACCTGGCTAACTAGGTGAACTTGAGGGAGTAGTCTTTTATGCTCATGCTACCTTGTCTGAGATTAATGAACTCTAACACTTTGGCTTCTTTCTGCTTAAGGGGAAATAATCTCTCTAAGAAGGCCGTAGTAAACTCTTCCCATTCTATGGGCTCTGCATCTATACCCTTGTCTACCTTCAACAGTTTAAACCACGTATGGGCTACATCTTGTAGATGATAAGAGGCTAACTCTGCACACTTATTGGAAGATACTCTCATGATGTCTGTGACTTTCTAAACCTGGTTGAGGAATTCCTGTGGATCTTCTTTAGACTTAGAACCTGAGAATAAGGGAGGATTCATTCAGGTGAAGTCCCGAATCCTAGCTGCAGCTGAATTGGTCACTGGGTTGGCCAGAACAGCAGCTGGCTGTTTATTCTGAGTTGTGACTAAATTGGCTAGATATCACACCTCAAATCCAATTGGGGCGGACTGGCACCCATAACCGAAGAGGCTCGAGAGAACCAGATCATAACCTTATACTTCCCATGCATACCTCTATGACAACCTAAAATTCAGACAGCATCATATCGCATATAAAAGGAAATAATTACCTATATAAGCTTAAGCAAACATATATATGTATATATAATACTTGACCATTGGAGCCATCACGTCTATTAACAAAACATCAACTTGACTGTACATTAGGTCTACAAAGCCTCTAGACAATACACAGAGTTTAACTAAGGTCGGGACACACCCCGCCATATAACTAACTTTTATACAATACCAAAAGTGACTGGATATGACATGGAAATCCCCGAAGCAAACTGGAGCTCACCAAAAGTAGCTGGATATCCTGGCTGCTACTTTTGCGGTGTATGAGTTGAAGTACCTGTGCCTGCAGCATAAAATGCAGGTCCTCCGTGGGGGACGTCAGTACGAAATATGTACTGAGTATGTAAAGTGGTAGATAATCACATATGATATAGGAGCTTAATAGAAATTAGAAACAAGTGAATAAATCATAATAGGAGTGGACCACACTTACTAGAACTTGTGACAACTTGTACATTGTATTTATTCAATCACTTTACCTTCGTTCTTATTATCTTTGTAATCATTACTGTACTGTACTGTGACCATTAGGCTGCCTCCAGTACATATCAATTGGGATCGACCCATGATAGGCTTATGCCCTTGGGATACTACCCATAAACACATAAATAGGGATCGACCCATGATAGGCTTATGCCCTTGGGATGCCACCCTATAAGAGAGAACTTCCATCACTTAGTTCAATTAATCTTTGAGATTATTATTTCGGTCACCATCGTATTTTTGATATTTTGAAACAATGATACATCAATAAGAGACATATAAATAGACCATCAATGCAATAACAATGAAGTAAGAACTCATTGGCACATCAATAAAGTATTTTGGAGTCATCGATGCCATAACAATGAAGTAGGAACTTATTGGTATATCAATGAAATGTTTTGGAGTCATTAATAGCACATGGATCTTGTTTGAGTAACCGGATACCTTCTGACATTCATTAGTGCAATAAACATGTAAGATTTGGGTCACACATATAAATATGGAAAAGAATGAAGACAAACAATATTCATACCTTAGAATTCACCTCTTGATTATGCGATCCTATTTGCACAAATAATAGGTGCCGTTCGAAGCTCTCGAGATGATAAACCCAGTTATTGGATTACTTTGGAATTTCTACGGTTGAATCAAAAGTAATTTAAAGGTCAAATTTGGCTAGGGTTTGTTCTTTCTCAATTATTGATGATGAAAATGAATTTTTGAACTCATATACATGTATATATACACATATTCCCATCCAT
>NC_061115.1:153749429-153778058 GCF_002878395.1 Capsicum annuum | reverse complement strand
ATATACATGTATATATACACATATTCCCATCCATAATATAATAGGAAATGACCAAAATACCTTTAAAATTTAAATAATGTCAAATCTGTACTTTGGTGGACTGTTTTGCTAAGCTAAAATAGATCGACCGTAACTCTTTTCTCCGATATCGGATTCGGGTGAAATTTGTATCGTTGGAAGGATAATTCAAAGGGATTTCATTTCATATAAAGTAGGCGACCCAGTTCATCCTATACAAGGAGTTATGGCATTTGAATTTGACCCTAAAAATATATTTTGATAGGCTGAAGTAAAACGAGTATAACTCCTTACTGAGATGTTGGATTTGGATGAAACCAATTGCATTGGAAAGAAGAGTCAAAGATATTTCTTTTCATAGGTTGCAGCTCTCCCAGTTTATTATATCAAGGAAGTTATGATCGTTTGAAGTTGACCCAAAAATTCGGCTGGCCTCAGTAGTTTGTGTGCAGGAAATTTTCCTGTACATTTACTATTCCCAAATATCCCGACCACCGTTTTATAGTTTCGAACGTGCTCGATTATATCCAAATCCTATCCGTTTTTGGAAATATTTATATCATTGGAAAGTTTATTCAATAACCTTCGCATGGAACCATCGACGGGTAAATTCCGGTATAAATAAAATAAAAAAATTAATTCTATATAAATAAGACCAATACACGTACTTGAATACGCCAATACAAGTACTTGAATACGGGTTGTTACATCCTTCCCCCCTTTAGGACATTCTTCCTCGAATATTAGCGTAGTTATTCAACCGAAACAAGTTCAAGTCCATCATTAACATTCACATCATCACATAAATACTATGCATATATATATAAAAAAACTTACTTGTTAATATTCTAACTCCGTTTCTTGAACTTCCTCTTCATCTCTGAACAAATGAGGGTACTTAGGTTTCATTGCTTCCTCAACTTCCCATGTAATCTCTTCCCTTTGATGATTTCTCCAACGTACTTTCACAGATGCTATCTCTTTATTTCTCATCTTCTTAACTTGGCGATCTAGAATAAAAATAGGCACTTCCTCATAGGTAAGATCTTCCGCAACTTGTACATCCTCAGTAGAAGTGATATGTGATGGATCTCCGATGGACTTTTGAAGCATTGACACATGAAATACCGAATGTACTGATAAGAGCTCTTGGGGTAGCTCTAATTCATATGCAACTTGTCCAAAACTATGAGTGATCTTATACGGGCCTATATAACGTGGACTCAACTTCCCTTTCTTGCCAAATCTCATTACCACTTTTATTGGTGATACCTTCAAAAATACCCAATCACCTATAGAAAACTCTAGCCCTCTCCTTCTACTATCCGCATATGACTTGTGTCGACTTTGGGCTATTTTTAGTCGTTGCTGAATTACTTTAACCTTCTTTATTGCTTGATAAACAGGATCCGGTCCGAAAAAAAGAGTTTCACCAACTTCAAACCATCCTATTGGTGATCTACACTTCCTTCCATATAAATCTTCATATGGTGCCATTTTGATACTTGAATGATAGATATTATTGTAGGCAAACTCAATAAGAGGTAAATGATCATCCCAGTTGCCCTTAAAATCTATTACACAAGCTCGTAGCATATCTTCAAGTATTTGGATGGTACGTTCTGCTTGTCCATCTATTTGAGGATGAAAATCTGTACTCAAACTTTATTTGTGTTCCCAAACACCTTTGAAAAGACTTCCAAAAGTTTGCGGTAAATTGGATTCCCCGATCTGATATAATAGAGATTGGCACTCCATGTAATCGGACTATCTCTTTAATGTACAGCTTCGCATACTCTTCAACTGTGTAAGTGGTCTTAACTAGTAGGAAATGTGTGGATTTGTTAAGCCTATCAACAATCACCCATATAGAATCAAACTTCTGGGATGTATGAGGAAAACCAATAACGAAATCCATGTTGATCATGTCCCACTTCCAGCTTGGAAGATCAATGCATTGCATATAACATCCGGGTTTTGGGTGCTCAACTTTAACTCTTTGAAAATTTGGACATTCAGCTACAAATTCTGCAATGATCTTCTTCATGTCATTCCACCAATACATATCTTTCAAATCTTGATACATTTTGGTTGATCCTGGATGAATGGAATATCTTGAACAATCTGCCTCTGTCATAATCTTCTTTCTTAGCCCATCTACATACGGCACACACAATCAGTTTTGGCACTGAAGTACTCCTTCTCGCGTAATCACAAATGACTTGGTCGCACCACTCTGAACGTTCTCCTTAAGCTGTTATAAAATAGGATCAGCATATTGCATCTCTTTCACTTCAACTACTAATGAAGATTCCGCAGCATTATGTACGATAAGATCTGTATTCGGAGTTTCAAGAAGGTGAACTCCCAAACTAGCTAACTGGTGAAGATCTTTAATCATCCCTTGCCTTTCTAAAGGCGCCATCATAGCCTTATAACTTAACATATCAGCTACCATATTTTCTTTCCCTAGATGGTACAAGATATCAACATCGTAGTCCTTTAATAGTTCAAGCCATCTCTGTTGCCTTAAATTTAGATCCTTCTAATTAAAAATATATTGCAAGCTCTTATGGTCAGTATATATATCAACATGAACCCCATATAAGTAGTGGCGCCATATCTTTAAAGCAAAAATAACTGCTACCAGCTCAAGATCGTGTGTACGATAATTTTTCTCATGTGGCCGCAATTGTCTAGAAGCATATGCTATTACCTTACCATGCTGCATCAATACACATCCTAAACCAATTCTGGAAGCATCACAATACACTGTTTACCCTTCGGTGCCTTTTGGAAGTACCAACACGGGTGTAGAAATCAACTTGTTCTTTAAATCTTGAAAACTCTTCTCACAGGCATCATTCCATTGGAATTTGGATGCTTTATGGGTTAGCTTGGTTAAGGGTGATGAAATAGAAGAAAAGCCTTTAACAAACCTTCTATAATAACCGGCCAACCCGAGAAAACTACGAATCTGTGTAGGCGTTGTGGGCCTTGGCCAGTTCTTCACAACTTCTATCTTTTGAGCATCAACCTTTATTCCTTCACTAGATACAATATGACCCAAAAATGCCACCGACTTTAACCAAAATTTACATTTAGAGAACTTTGCATAAAACTTACAATCACAAAGAGTCTGCAATGCCTGTCGTAAGTGATTGGCATGGTCCTCTTTTGATCTAGAATAAACTAGAATATCATCTATAAAAACTATCACAAATACATCCAGGAATGGCTTAAACACCCTATTCATCAAATCCATAAAAGCTGCGGGTGCATTTTTTAGGCCAAATGACATAACTAGAAACTCATAATGACCGTACCATGTTCGAAAAGCTATCTTGGGTATATCCTTCTCTTTGACCCTCACTTGGTGGTAACCTGACCTCAAATCAATCTTAGAAAAGAACTTGGCGCCATGTAACTGATCAAATAAATCATCAATTCTTGGGAGAGGATATTTATTCTTAATAGTCACCTTATTCAATTGCTGATAATCAATACACATCCTCAGCGAGCCATCCTTTTTGCTCACAAATAACACTGGTGCTCCCTAGGGGGATATACTAGGCATTATGAATCCCTTCTCTAGAAAATCTTTCAATTGATTTTTTAATTCTCATAATTCTGCTGGGGCCATTCTATACGGAGAAATGGAGATTGGTTGGGTTCCTAGTATTACATCAATACCAAACTCTACTTCTCGTTCAGGAGGCAAACCTGGAAGATCTTCAGGAAATATATCAGAAAATTCATTTACCACCGAAACAACGTGAAGAGTTGGTGGCTCTGCTTCTGTATCCCTTACTCTAACTAAATGATATATGTATCCCTTGGAAATTATTCTTCTTGCCTTAAAATAAGAAATAAATCTACCTCTTGGCGAGCTAATTTCACCTTTCCATTCAAGGACTGATTCATTTGGAAAATGGAAATATACCTTTTTCATGCAGCAATCAATTGTGGCATACCAAGACACTAACCAGTCCATACCCATTATAACATAAAAATCTACCATTTCTAAATCCACAAGATCAGCCATCGTATCACGACCACAAACAGTTACTATGCAGTTTCGATAAACCCTTCTAGCTACAATAGATTCCCCAACCGGTGTGGACATTTCAAATGGCTTAACTAACAGTTCGGGTATTCTTTCAAACTTTCCAGCAACCAATGGAGTAACATAAGATAATGTAGAACCGGGATCAATTAAGGCATATAAATCGAATGAAATGATAGACAACGTACCCGTAACCACATCTGGGGAAACCTCTAAATTCTGTCGATCTGCTAGAGTATATGTACGATTTTGAGCCCCGCTAGAACTCGTGGCTCCTCTATCAGTTCTAACACGACCCATTGGTTGTGCACCCCTTCTTGAATAAGGCATCGATGATGATGATGCAACAAATGAACCCTTAGGTCGTGCCATACCCCCTATGCCCCTTCGTGGGCATTCTCTCATCATATGCCCCAACATACCGCACCAAAAGCAAACATTGGTCCCTAGCTGACATGCGCCTAAATGATACCTTCTACATTTATTGCATGGCTCTCGAGGAGGTCTCTATTGGCTCATAGTCCCTTTCCCTTGGTACCCCACTGTCTGCGAACTCTGACTCTCACTTTTGTGCCCAAATTGATTTCCTCTGGACTCTTGGAACTATGGTGGGGCACTAGCTGCAGAATAAGAAGATAATGGCCTAGGTGGTCTAGTAGAAAACTATGGTCTGAACCCTCCTAGGGATGCCATGAACTGCTCTGTAGATCTGGCCCTCTTGGAATATCCTCTTTCTAATTCCTGTGTTATTCTCTTCTGCCTCTGATCTTCCATTTTCTGTGCAAAAGCTTGGATCCTCGCTATGTCTATATCTTTGTTCAAAGCGGCAATAGTACAATCTCTAACCAGATATAGATCCAGCCTATCCATATATTGATGAACTCTATCATCCATAGTATCTACAACATTAGGAACATATCTTGACAAGGAATTAAATCGGAGACTGTACTCCCACATGCTCATATTCCCTTGACGAAGATTTAAAAACTGATTTGCACGGGCCTGATGAATCTCGAATGGAAGATAATGATCAAGAAATGCCTCTTTGAACTCTTTCCAAGTAGATGGGGGTGCATTAATACCCCTAGATTGTTTCCAGTCCTCGTACCAATATATAGCCTCCTCTTTAAATCTATACGCCGCTAACTCTACTGTCTCTCTACCCGTTATATGCATAATATCTAAGGCCTTTTGAATTTGATCAATAAAGTCCTGTGGGTCCTCGTTAAGATCTGATCCAGTAAAAGTGGGAGGATCCATCTTAAGAAAATCCTGTGTTCGAAGGCTAGCCGGCTTATCTGTACCACTAGGACCCGTGGTAGGAATGGCTTGCCCAGTAACTATACGAGTCAAATATTGCACTGCATTTCTAAGATCTTGATCAACAACATTAATAGGTGGCTCTGGGGATATAGTTCTCCTCCCCCTTATTTCTTTCAGAGTGGAAGAAGTTTCTGATGCATGCTCAGCTGGAGTCGCACTTTGATTAGCTGGTATAGTGGGTGACTTACTAGTCCCATCTTCAGCAGCCACATCTACTTGCTTACTAGTATTCTTGCTTCTGGTAACTGGCATCATTACTATAATAAGAGAAACAAACGGATTCAGTGGTCAACTATGACTTCATATACAATATAGGCTCTATCGCACGATCTAAGACATAAAGAAAAGAAACAATTCCTAAATGTCCATAGCATCCTATTTATAGATGCGGTGCATGACACACCGATAAATAAGACTCTACGTAGACACTACTTTGTAGACTCACTAGGATGAACTTCTCTGATACCACTTTTGTCACACCTCAAATCCTATTGGGACGGACTGGCACCCATAACCGAGGAGGCCCGGGAGAACTAGCTCATAACCTTATACTTCCCATGCATACCTCTATGACAACCTAAAATTCGGACAACATCATGTCGCATATAAAAGGAAATAATCACTTGTATAAGCTCAAGCAAACATATATATGTATATACAATACTTGGCCGTTGGAGCCATCATGTCTATTAACAAAATACCACCTTGACTGTACATTAGGTCTACAAAGCCTCTAGACAATAGACAGAGTTTAACAAAGGTCGGGACACCCCCCCATATAACTAACTTCTATACAATACCAAAAGTGACTGGATATAACACGAAAATCTCCAAAGCAAACTGGAGCTCACCAAAAGTAGCTGGATATCCTGGCTCCTACTTTTGTGGTGTATGAGCTGAGGTACCTGTGCCTGCAGCATGAAACAAAGGTCTCCCGTGGGGGACGTCAGTATGAAATATGTACTGAGTATGTAAAGCTTTAGATAATCACATATGATATAGGAGCTCAATAGAAATAAAAAACAAGTGAATAAATCGTAATAGAAGTGGACCACACTTATAGAACTTGTGATAACCTGTACATTGTATTTATTCAATTACTTTACCTTCGTTCTTATCATCTTTGTAATCATTACTGTACTGTACTGTGACCATTAGGCTGCCTCCAGTACATATCAATTGGGATCAACCCATGATAGTCTTATGCCCTTGGGATACCACCCATAAACACATAAATAGGGATCGATCCATGATAGGCTTATGCCCTTGGGATACCACCCAATAAGAGAGAACTTTCATCACTTAGTTCAATTAATCTTTGAGATTGTTATTTCGGTCGCCACCGTATTTTTGATATTTTAAAACAATGATACATCAATAAGAGACATATAAATAGATCATCAATGTAATAATAATGAAGTAAGAACTCATTGGCACATCAATGAAGTGTTTCGGAGTCATCAATGCCATAACAATGAAGTAGGAACTTATTGGTATATCAATGAAACGTTTTGGAGTCATTAATAGCACATGGATCTTGTTTGAGTAACCGGATACCTTCTGACATTCATTAGTGCAATAAACATGTAAGATTTGGAAGACAAGTAAGTATTGGAATGTCTTCACATCTTGTAGGGTGGAAACAAGTTCATTGGTAACGTAGGACATCATACAAAACCATTATGGATCACATGTTATTGAATAACTTTGGAAATCTTAATAGAACAATTGTTCACTTTCATGCCAAAGATATGGTATAGAGTATGCTTTACATACCTGACTGTCAACCTTTAATACTAGTCCCAAATAGACTTCCCGTCTTTTCGGATTACTTATCTACAATGAACGTATATAGCAATCTACTAGTAGCGACCAAACGTCACAATTTAATTATTTGAATTCACCAAACTAGTGGTTAAGTAGTAAGCCTTAATTACACCATAAAGGGTGTCACTTTAACCCTCTTATACTCCAATTACATTCACATGCCATGCATATTCATACAACATCCTCCAATATCAAGTTTGGATTCATTTATCCTACCAACCAATCCATTAAACCAAATTGAGCCATAGACATAAATAATCATCAATTCAATAGTATATCACCATATCCACCTTCCATAACTCAATTACCATATCTAACTTCCACAATTCAATACAACCAAACCAAGCAAAATAGTCCATAACCCTATTTTTATCACCTTTCAATAACAACCAATACATATAATCCTCTATCACACATATACATATGGAAAAGAACAAAGGTAAATAATATTCATACCTTAGAATTCACCTCTTGATTATGCGATCCTATTTGCACAAATAATAGGTGCCGTTCGAAGCTATCAAGATGACAAACGCAGTTATCGGATTACTTTGGAATTTCAACGGTTGAATCAAAAGTAATTTAAAGGTCAAATTTGGCTAGGGTTTGTTCTTTCTCAATGATTGATGATGAAAATGAGTTTTTAAAATCATATACATGTATATATACACATATTCCCATCCATAATATAATAGGAAATGACCAAAATACCTTTAAAATTTAAATAATGTCAAATCTGTCCTTTGGTGGACTATTTTGATAAGCTAAAATAGATTGACCATAACTCTTTGCTCCGTTATCGGATTTGGGTGAAATTGGTATCGTTGGAAGGATAATTGAAAGGGATTTTATTTCATATAAAGTAGGCCACCCATTTCGTCCTGTACAAGGAGTTATGGTCGTTTGAAATTGACCCTAAAAATCTGTTTTGATAGGTTGAAGTAAAACGAGTGGAACTCCTTAGTTAGACGTTGGATTTTGATGAAACCAATTTCATTGGAAAGAATACTCAAAGATCTTTCTTTTCATAGGTTTCAGATCTCCCAGTTTATTATATTAAGGGAGTTATGATCGTTTGAAGTTGACCTAAAAATTCAGATGGCCTCAGTAGTTTGTGTGCAGGAAATTTTCCTGCACATTTACTATTCCCAAATATTCCAGCCACCATTTTATAGTTTCGTACGTGCTTGATTATATTCGAAACCTATCCATTTTTGGAAATCTTTATATCATTGGAAAGCTTATTGAATAACCTTTGCATGAAACCATCGACGGGCAAATTCCGGTATAATTAAAATAAAAAAATTAATTCCATATAAATAAGACCAATACACGTACTTGAATATGCCAATACACATACTTGAATATGGGGTGTTACACTAGAGTAGTAAATACAGTCCTGAATTCTGCATGGGAAGCATGTTCGTCTAGGGGATCTGCCTGAACGGGCTGAGGTGCTAACTGATTACCGATTATCCTTTCATTAGCCCCTTTGGAAGGCATATTATGTAAGCGAGAGGAAGAAATGAATTAGACTGAGAAAATAATTAGAGATTAAGCTCACTGGCATGACATGAATACTAAAAGAAGGGAAACTATTCCTAAAACATCTCATAGTCTCCTGCACATAAGTGAGGTGCACAACACATCCATGTATACGACTTTACTAGATGCGGCTTTTCAGACTTTCTAGGACACTATTGAACCTTAGGATCTGATATCAAGTTTTTATTGCCCCAAATCTGGTACCCAAAATTTTACATGGTGCTCATGACCCCGAAGGAACACAAGCAAACCCATGAATGATATCTATAATTGAGCACTAAATAATATACTATAAATATGCAGAATATAAATTGTAAGGCCATAAGGTTAAAAACTGAACTAATACTGAATATAAAACAATGTCTTTAATGGGGTATAACAATACCTAAAACTGAAATAAACTGTATGAAATATGTGTAGATTGAATGCCTCTAAACTATCTAAAATCTGTAGAGTTGCTGGGACATATCCCCAACTAACTCCGAACTACTAAAATAATAAAGTAATTAAAATAGTCATGCAATCCTAGAATGATGAGGACTCACTGCTAGTCTGTTTAATGAATGTCTGATCTACTAAGGATGCTTGGGAGCTAGTGCTTCTAAACCTATGGTATAAAATACCATAGCGCAAATTCATTAGTACGATTGAATGTACTGTTATGCAAGTGAGGTAGGCTAAATGTAAGGGTTTATATGTATGAACAATAATAACTGACTGCTGATATGAACATGAGCGAGTGAGAAATAGATGCATGAATACATAAACTGGGACTGGGGTTATGACAATACAGAGTACTAATGTACTGACATCTGAGTTTATTAATACTGAGATACTGAATAACTGAGTCTATTGATGATATGAATTATGGAGTTTACAGGTAATCGATATCTAAGGTTACTAGTACAATATTTTTGATAACTGATAACTAAGTATACTAATACAGAAAAACTATCTGAGTTCTTTACTAGACTGGGTGACTGTATCTAATCGTCCTGAATTTGAAGAACTATCCGAGTTCTAGACTGAGCTGGATAACTGTATCTAACAGTCCTGATTTTGATAGAACTAGCTGAGTTTAGTACTGAGCTAAGTGACAATATCTGACAGTCCTGATATCTATAGAACTAAATTGAGTTCTATTACTGAGACTGAATCAAAAACTGAGACTGTGAGAGGTAATAATCTAACCAACATGCCCCAAATTAGAACTGGTTTTGAAAACCTATAAACTAAGTTAGAAGGGTGTCAGTATCATGCCATGAGTAAAGACAAGCTATGAGTAAACCCTTTCTAACAGGGAGTGCTTTCGTCAACTCCTCCTATAAGGAAAAACTCAAAGGAGATGTATAATCCCTAGACTCGTAGGGGTACATCTCGACCTACGCTGGCTACGTAGTTCTGGAATGGAAGAATTAATTCTAAGGATCACACCCTCTACCGACTGACAGGTGAGCGCTCATCCTTGGGTTTACTCGGTGCTAAATCCTACTCCCAACTAAAAAGACACTAAACTGATTTAACTGAACTAAACTATTACTGATCGTATTATATAACTGATTTGAACTGGGTTCACTAAATTCCATTGACTGATGGAATACTACTGAGATCTGATAACTGACTAGGATTGCTAAGATTATGAAGATTATAGAGATTACTGATATTACTGAGATCACGGAGGTTATTGAGATTACTAAGGTTACTGAGTAGGACTAGACTAATACTGAATTCACTAAATTTTCTTGAGTCATGAGACTGATTGAATACTAATGATCTGGGCATGACTGAGAGTATCATGAAAACTGACACTGGATCTAGGCACACAACTAAATTGTCGGGTGCAAGTACCCCCAAGACTCAATAGCATGAAACTGATAAGACTTGACACTTTTTGAACACATGACAATTATCAACAATTTATCATACAATAAGTTGGGGATTTCATGAAGCACATGGTTATCATAATGTTGTACATGGATAGGAATGCATATAATCATGTCATAATTTCATATTCTAATATCATGAGCATTCTAACAAACATCTACAATGCACATCAATAGAGTGGGAGTCATTTGAACATAAGGGTAAAACATGCATTTACCGTTTGGGTCACAATTAAGTTATAATACATAATTTCTATTCTCTTAGGCATTTTATCAAACACCTTACATGCACCACTTATGGCATAGGCATAATAATCATATTAACACTCAATAACTAACTAAGTTCATAGTTTTTTGACTTGCATGCTAACATAGTTTCATAAAACAATTAAAGATTCAAACTTGGGAATCGTACAACAACAACCACATGAACATAATCAATCCATAACATGAATATAAGAATTCATAGTTTAAAACTTGATTCTTGAGCTTCATGGACAAAATAAATTCATGAATGAACACTATGCATACCTTAGTTATTGATTATACGAAGATTGACGGAGAGATTCTTGAATTTGAGTATTGAATTTGAATCGTTAATTGAAAATCCTAACTTGTTATTGAGAGAAAATTGAGTGAGACACTATATTTTAGTTGAATTAGGGATAAATCCCGTGTTTTAGACTTATATATGGGTGGTAAATTGACCCTTTTTCCCTTAAAAATGTGGATATTTAATGAGTGAAATTGGACATCGACGCTATTATCAACACGGTGCATTAATGGAATCGATGAGATAGTCGATGCATCACTCCATCATCGCGTTGAGTCTCAGCACTTTGAACCTGGCAACCTACAACAATATCAACCAACACATTTGGTGACGCGACGTACCAAAATTGCATTGGTCCACTATTTTGGGCTTTTGAACGTGGTCTAAACGAGTTTCAAAAATTTCAAAACTTATCTGGGAACACCTATTGACCTACCTGGTCATGAATTAGCAATAATATGGACCATTAAAGGACATTAAATTCACAAAATAAGACTGCAAACTTTCGAAGGCTAAAATAAACTAAGTCTGGAAACTTAGCTAGAACCTTCTAAGTATAGGATCCTCTTAACAAGCATAAATGGACTGAATTTAGCTTAGATTTTGTGGATTATTACAGATACTTAGCATCGAGCGAACCTAGGGATGAAGGCTCACCCGCCAGTATAGGACTGAGACCTTTAGTAGAAGTCCCTATGTTCTATAATTACGTAGTCAACATAGGTTATGAAAGGTCACCTACCAGTTTAGGGCTGATACTCTCCTAGGGGGTCAATCTCCAACTTAGGACTGACACCACATCTTTTGGGACATCAACTTTATAGATCCACACTATCTGTGTTAGTACCCGTGGCAAGGTATCTACCCCTTCCAATAGGGGTTACAGGTTGGAAATTGATTAGCTCAGATTGGGGCATGTAGGTTAAATGTTATCCCCCATAGTATCAGTTCAGTATTTAGACCACATTAGCTCAGGTTTGCATGATCAAGTGTTCAGTTTATTAGTTATTCTGTTTTAAAAATTATTTTAATACATGCTTATACTTGGTGTTGCATTCATTTTACATGTTCATGCATTCATGCTCAGTATCTATACTTGAATCTCAGTACGATTTTATATCCTATTCAACTTTAACATAAGATTTACATATAGTATTCATGTTTCTACCACTTTTCAACTTACAACTATGTTTTTAGCTTATGATTTGGAAGTTTTACTATGTATTACAACTTTTACGTACAACCATGATTTAAATGCACGTTTCAACAGATAGCTTATGTCTTTAGTTTTAAAGCATACATTAAGTATTTTCCACAATTTAGTGCATATCTCATATACTTAGTACATTTTCAAAGTACTGACCACATATATGAGTTTGTGGGTACATTCCTTCTTAATGTAGGTATGAGATGTAGCCCATACACCAGGGTCAGAAAATTCTCAGTATTTAACCAGTAGGTGATGAGTTATGTTATTTCAGGGACTTAAGTCAGTTGTAGTTCCTATATTTATTTCCATTATTCATATGAATTGATTAGGGATAGTTGGGGGTCATGTCCCAACTAGCTATAGTTAGTATAGTAGAGGCTTCATACATAGTCAGTCAGAGTCTTTATATGTAATTCAAGTTCCTTATTTAGATTTATCGTGTTGTAAAATTTTATAGTATCATATTTATTCAAATTTTCTTATGATTATACTTTCGTTCAACAAATTTAGCTTTTATATACATTTTAAATCAGTTGCTCAAGTAGTATGCCAGTACATTGGTTAGCATGGGATCACTTTTTGTTCTAAGCATTGTGTTATGACTAGGAGTAGTCTCGAGTCATGACAAACTTGGTATTAGAGTACAAGGTTTAACTGTCCTAGGGTATCTACGATGCCGTGTCTAGTAGAGTCTTGTGAAATGGTAAAAAAATGTCTATACTTTTCTTTAAGAGGCTATAGGGTATTTTTGAAATATTTCCCTTCTTTTATGTCTCAGATCATACTGTATAGATGTTACTTAAGAACCCTATAAGACTCTTACATTGCCCTATTCTGGCCAACTCTACCTTATTTTTGAGGTAACAAAAATAGTTAGGCTTAAATTCCTTATGATAGAGTTTTCTCAGACAGTTATGACATTGCACACAGGCTTAAAAGGATCCTATCAGTGGCTTTATCTTTCAAAGTTAGAAAGATTTCATGTATTACCCCGAGAGTACACCCTGGGTGCCACACAGTGCTTACAGTCCCTAGGGACCATAAGCTAAACCATGAGCTGGTACCTGCTGTGAGAACTGAGTAAAGCTGATAACAAAGATCATATACGGAATTTAACTGAGTAATGCCATAAGGTTTTAAGTAATAAATCTGAGAAAATCTGTAAATAAAACTGATAATACTGATAGAATATCTGACAATGACAACTGAAATCTAAAAATTGACTGACTGTCTGAAATATCCGAAAGCCTCTAAGCTGACTGAATAAGAGTTGATGGGACAGGCCCTAACTAACTCTATCTAACTACTGAACTAAAAACATAAAGATAAAAATAATCTTTCCTTGAAATATAGGGACTCACCACTGCTATGGCTGATAATATGGAAAGTCTATAAGTGATTCAAGAATTGAGAATCTGAACCTATGATGTAATACATCATAGCGCAAGTAATGAGTATGCGATTAGTTGTTTGAATGTACTGGTACGATAAATGAGGTAGGCTAATATGCATGGTTTCATGAACATGAGTAATAACTGTCAGAATATATATAACATGATATATTGAATGGAATGTATAGAAACTGTAAGTGCTGAAGATGAATGACCAAGCATAAAATATGTTCTGAATATAATCTGAAATATGAAATACTGAATACTGATAACTGATGTCTGTATGCTATGGTCAAGCAAATCTAAAACTAAAACACTAAAATGATGTCTGGATAGAGACTATGGGAGTTGTCATCTAACGGATATGCCCCAATAAGCAATTTGGGGTCCAACCTGTGACCCCAGTTTGCAGGGTGTCAGTACCATGCCATAGGTACTAACACTGGCTTTGTGGATCCACTAAACTGATGTCCCAAAGAACTAGGGTGTAAAGCCTAAATTGATGGGTGACCCCTGATAGGTACTCAAGCCTGAAATGACAGGTGACTTCTCAAATCCTACGCTGGCTAGGTAGTTTTGGAGTACAGGTCTTGCTACTAACAACTTTGCCTATCTGACAGGGAAGTCTCCATCTCTGCACTCGCTCGGTGCTAAATCCTACTCCTAACTAAACTGACTCAAAATATTGAACTATTCTAAGTTTAACTGTTTATGATGATTGACTGAACTAATGCATTTCATCGAACACTTGATGTTCATAGTTCAAGCTAAGCATGGGAATAGTTTAAAGATTGTAGAAATAACATGATTTCAACATCAACATCACTCATTATGAATTAAATCAAATAATAACATCATTAAACATATAGGGTTGAATAACAATGACAGTTTCATGGAAACATGGTGTAGGATTATAATTAGAAACATGGTGTAGGATTATAATTCATGGGATTTCATAGTTAAAATCACAATTTAAAATCATAATAACTTTTAAAGATCACAACTTTTGAACTTAAAATTGGATACTTGGGCTCCATGGGTGAAAGGAACCCATAGATGAACACTTAACATACCTTGGTTTATAAATTTACAAGGATTGATGGTGAATTCTTGAGATTTGAACTTGAATCTTGAGGGCTAGGGTTTGTTATTGAAAGAGAATACTTTTGATTTGGGAGAAATTGAATAAACTATTGGCCTAATAGGCTATTGGGGCCTTAATCTTGTTATTTTTACGGATTGGGGTCATGGGAAAAAGACCAAACGGTCCCTGGAAAAATTAAACCGCGAACTGAAAATCCTGATTTTGCTCACTATCGTGATGTGGTACAATCACTTTGGGACACTAGAAAAAGGAAAGTCCCCATTTTGTCCATCGGCACGATTGGGTGCTATCGCGTTAAGCCTTTAGAAACGGACAACTGCGAACTGGAACTTTGGTATGATGTGATAGCAATCATGGTACCTTACTGGAAATTGACAACTGCAAAAATGCCCCTTGGTGCGATGCGGTGCTTACTATGGTGACTCACTGGAAAAGGACGAACGTGAAGTTGGCCGTCACTGTGATGCGGCCTTATCACGTTGGGCTACTGCTTTGCACTAAAAGTTCCATAACTTCTCACCCGGGTATCAAATTTGGGCGAAATTGGTATCATTGTAAAGATAATTTAATTTCCTACAACTTGGTTGGTCTTAAGATGCAAAATTCTGAGTAGAGAAAAAGATATTCTCATTTGAAATTGACTAAAGTGACATTCTTATCAAAATTTCAATCGGTAAGGATTATTTTGATTTGTCTAACAGCTGAGAGTTATTTAAGACCTTAATACACATCAAACTAACTTATAAAACTATCAAAGATCCATGATGTACTATGCATGAGCTTGAGACATGGAGATAACATTAGTTTGGATTTTTGGGGTATTACAATATCTCTCCCTTGGAAACATTCGTCCTCGAATAAGACTGGTTAGACTAAAAGCACTAAGGAGCTGAGATTACATGATTACATGAATGAGTCTGAAACATGATTTATGATTGAACTGTTTCTATGAATGCATGACTGACATGAGAATAATATGCAGCTGAAACTGAGTATGGGAATGAGAAATTCTAAGAAGATCATTATCTGAAGTCGAGTCTGAGTTTGCAGAGAAAAATGAGGGTACTTGGTATGCATATCTACTTCTACTTCCCAAGTGGATCCCTCAACGAAATGATTCCGCCAAAGAACTTTGACTAGGGGAACTTCTTTGTTCCTTAGTCTATGAATTTGTCAATCAAGGATTTCAACTGGAATTTCCTTGTAAGAAAGGCTGTTCTGAATATCTATGCTTTCTAAAGGAACAACAACTGCTGGGTAACCTATGAACTTCTTCAAAAAAGAGATATGGAATACTGGGTGCACTAATGCTAAGTCTGCAGGTAACTCAAGCTCATAAGCCACCTTTCTGAAATGGCTCAAAATTCTAAATAGACCAACATACCGAGGACTAAGCTTCATCCTCTTACCAAACTTTTTCACTCCCTTCAAGGGAGATATTTTCAAGTATATAAAATCACTAATCTCAAACTCAAGATCTTTCCTTCTCATATCTGCATATGATTTTAGTCGGCTCTTGGCTGCCTTAAGCCTCTCCCTAATCAACAGTACTTTTTCTAAGGCATCCAATACCAAGTCAGGCCCTACTACTGTTGGATCACCTACTTTGAACCAACTAATCGGAGATCTACATCTCCATCTATATAGAGCCTCAAATGGAGCCATCTGAATACTGGAATGATAGTTGTTATTATACGCGAATTAAATCAAAGGCAAGTGGTCATCCCAATTTCCCTTAAAGTAGATGATATACGCTCTCAACATATCCTTAAGGGCCTAACTGGTCCTCTCTGCCTGACTATCTGTCTAAGGCTGAAACGCTGTATTGAGGTAAACTTGGGTACCAGGACCCTTCTAAAAGGATTTCCAAAAGTGACAGGTAAACTGAGTACCTCTTTCTAAAATGATGGACAATGAAACATTGTACAACGTAACTATCTCTCTAATAGAGAGCTTAGCATAGTCCTTGGCTGAATAAAAAGTATGAACTCGCAAGAAATGGGCTCATTTGGTTATCCTATCTACAATGACCCAAATCAAATCATGCTGCTGAGAGTACGAGGCAAAACTGCCATAATATCCATGTTCACTACCCCCCACTTCCAAGTGGGAATACTGAACTCCTGCATAGACCCACTAGGCTTATGATGCTCAATCTTAACATGCTGACAAGTGGAGCACTTAGCTAAAAACTCTGCGATATCCCTTTTCATCCCTCTCTATCAATAGATTTCCCACAAATTATGGTACAACTTCGTGGCCTCTGATGAATAGAGTAATGCTCACCATGTGCTTCTGCCAGAATTCGCTGTCTTAACTCATTAACACACGACACATATAGTCTACCCTGGCAATGTACTACACCATCTCCCCTTTGGGAGAAAACCTCTACTTTCTGCTCTCTGACTGACTCCTTCAACTTCATCAAACTTGAATCCCTATCCTGCTTTTCTTTCACTTCAGCAACCAAAGAAGATTTTGAACTATTTTGAACCTAAACACTACACTCAGCTATATTAACCAAATAAATACCTAATCTAGAAAGATGATGAATTTCCTAAACTAACTTTCTCTTATTACTTTCCATATGAGTAACACTACCCATAGACAATCTAATTAGGGTATCTGCCACTACATTGTCCTTGCCTGGATGGTACAAAACACTCATATCATAATCTTTCAATAATTCTAACCATCTCATCTGACATAGATTCAAATACTTCTACGAAAACACATACTGCAAGCATTTATGATCTGTGAACACATCAACATGCACCCCATTAAAATAATGCCTCCAAATCTTTAAGACATACACAACAACTGCTAACTCAAAATCATGGGTAGGGTAATTATTTCCATGGGGCTTAAGATGTCTAGAGGTATAGGCTACAATTTTACCCCTATACATCATAACACATCCCAACCCAACTCTGGAAGTATCACAGTACACAACAAACCTGTCTGAACCATCTGGCAATGTCAAAACTGGGGTTATGGTGAGTCGAGTCTTAAACTCCTAAAAACTCTTCTCACAAGAATCTGAACACTAAAATTTAGCTTTATTCTAAGTTAATCTGGACATGGGGGATGCAGTAGAAAAAGATAGGTCCGGGCTAGTTTCTCATTGCCTTGGTCTTTTAAGGATCAGCTCTAATGCCATCACTAGAAACAATATGGCCAAGAAAAGCTACTAATCTTAGCCAAAATTCACACTTACTAAATTTAGCGAACAACTGATGGGCTCTAAGAGTCTGCAATACTATTTTAAGGTGGTCTGCATGATCATTTTCATTATGAAAGTAGATAAGAATGTCATCAATAAAGGCTATGATGAACATGTCTAAGTACTTCTTGAACACTCAGTTCATTAAGTCCGTGAAGGTTGTCAGGGCATTCATGAGACCAAAGGACATGACTAGAAACTTGAAGTGACCATACTAAGTTCTAAAAGCTATTTTTAGAATATCACATTCTCTGACTCTGAGCTGATAATAGGTGGATCTGAGGTGTATCTTAGAAAATTAAATGACACCTTGAAGTTGGTCAAACAAGTCATCAATTCTGGGAAATGGGAATTTGTTTTTGATTGTGACTTTGTTCAACTGATGGTAGTCAATACACAATCTAAGAGAATCATCTTTCTTACACACGAATAGAATTGGTGCACCCCATGGGGAAATGCTGGGCCTAATAAATCCCTTATCTAGGAGATCTTTTAACTCTTTGAGTTTGGCTGGAGCCATTCTATATGGTAAAATAGAGATAGCCTGAGTATCTGGAAGAAGGTCTATTCAAAAGTTAATTTCCCTTTCAGGAGAAACTCCGGGAAGATCTTCAGGAACACATCTGGAAATTCCTTCACTACTGAAATTGACTCAAGATTTGGAGCCTCAGAATTTGAGTCCTTGACTTGAACAAGATGATAAATATATCCCTTGGATATCATTTTTCTCGCTCTAAGGTACGAAACAATTTAACCTCTATGAGCTGTAGTACTACCTCTCCATTCAAGGACTGGTTCATTTAGAAACTAAAAATGAACTACTCTATTTCTACAATCAACTGAAGCATAGCATGAGTGGAGATATTCCATGCCGAGAATGACATCAAAATTCATCATCTCTAACTCCACAAGATCAATTGAAGTAACTTTTTGAGACACTATAACCAAACAGTTCCTGTATACCCATCGGGCTACAATAGAGACACCCACTGGGGTAGACACTGAGAAAGGCTCTACTAAGATTTTAGGACTAACTTCAAAGTTGACATCTAGATAAGGGATTATAAAACAAAGAGAAGTTCCATGTCTAATAAAGCATAAATATGTAAATGAAAGTCTTGCAACGTACAAGTGACCACACAGAAAATTTTTTCTGATACTACTGGGAATGAAGGGCATACAATCTATTTGGACACTGACCACTAGTAGAACTGGAAGTAGCACCCTACTGAGTAGGGTGGTCGACTAGAACTGATGACTGATGGGAATGGCCTTGTTGGCACAAATCCCTACCTTTCTAAAAAACTACCCGACATTCCCGAATCCGATGGCCTGGATTGCATACCCAAAGCATACATCGTTGCCATCTCTAAACTTACTCTAATGAATTTTACCATATTTCTAGCAAAGAGGATTTGTACGACTACTGTTTACACTACCTTGGGACTTAGAGCCTGGCGCCCTATCCTGATTATCATTTCTGAATTTAGGTACGGTTGCACTGGCTAATGATGGAGATAGGATTAAATATTTCTGATGAAACTAATAACAATTACCACCTTCTGACATTAGCTGATTGAAATTAAAGCCACCCTTCCTATCCCTCTTGTTCTTCATCTCTTTTCTTATTCTCTTGCTCCTCAATCTATTGAGCATGGACTATAAGCCTAGAAAACTCTATCTCCTTTATTAATATTAATGTCTTACACTCTTTAACCACACTGTCAGATACCCCAGATATGAACTTGCTCATCTTAGACCTGCTATCAGCTACTACATGAGGAGCATACCAAGCTAACTGAGTAAACTTGAGGGAATACTCCTTCACACTCATGTTGCCTTGTCTCAAGTTAATAAACTCTAAAACCTTGGCTTCTCTTAATTCCAACAGAAAGAACCTATCTAAGAAGGCATTAGCAAACTCTTCCCATTCTATAGGCTCTACATCTGGGTCTCTATCTACCTTCCACTGCTTAAACCAAGTATGTGCTACATCCTGCAGATGATAGGCAGCTAACTCAGTACTCTCACTAGTAGTCACCCCTATAATATTTGTTACCTTATGGACCATTTCTATTCCTGTAGATCCTCTTCAGATTTGGATCTTAAATATAGAGAAGGGTTCATTTGGGTAAAGTCCTGAATCCTAGCTGTGGTAGTATTGGCCACTAGGTTAGCCAAAATAGCGGCTGGATAAGCAATCTGAGATGCTACAGAGTGAGATAGAGTAGTGAATATAGCTCTAAGCTCTACATAAGAAATATGCTTATTCAGGGGATCTTCCTGAATGAGCGAAGGTGCTGACTATTTTACGTTTCATTTTCTATTTGTCTTTGTAGGAGGCATGTTTTGTAAATAGAAGGGAGAGTAGATTAGATAGAGATTTTAACTTAAGCTCATGCTCAGTCGCACGACACAAACACGGAAAGAAAGAAAACTTTTCCTAAAAGGCTCCATAGCCTCTTGCCCACAAGTGTGGTGCGCTTCACACCTATGCACAATACTCTACTTAATACGGCTTTCAAAAACCCTAGAACAATTTAAAATAATAGGCTCTAATACCAAGTTTTTAATGCCCTAAGTGTATACCCTGGGAGCCACAGGGTGCTTACAGTCCCGAGGGACCACAAGCTAACCCATGAGCTGGTACCTATTGTGAGCACTGAGTAAAGCTGATAACAAATATCATATGTAGAATTTAATAGAGTAATGCCATAAGGTTTTAAATAATAAATCTTATAAAATCAGTAAACAAAATTGATAATACTGATAAAATATCTAACAACGACAACTAAAATTTAAGAACTAACTAACTGTCTAAAACATCTGAAAGCCTCTAAACTAACTGAATGAGAGTTGATGGGACAGGCCCCAACTAACTCCATCTAACTACTGAACTAAAAACATGAAGATAAAAATAATATGTCCTTGAAATATGAGGACTCACTACTACTACGGTTGGTAATTTGGAAAGTCTATGCTTGATCTGGGAACTGAGCATCCAAACCTATGATATGATACATCATAGTGCAAGAAACAAGTATGCAATCAGTACTTTGAATGTATTGGTATGCTAAATGAGGTTGGAAGATATGCATAGTTTCATGAACATGAGTAATAACTATTTAAATATATATAGCATGACATACTAAATGGAATGCATAAAAACTGTAAGTGCTAAAGATGCATTACCAAGCATAAAACATATTTTGAATATAATCTAAAATTTGAAATACTAAATATTGATAATTAAATAATTGATGTCTGTATGATATGGTTAAGCAAATATGAAACTGAATCACTGAACTGATGTATGGACTAAGACTATGGGAGCTGGCACTAACCGATATGCCCCAATAAGAAATTTGGGGTCTAACCTGTGACCCTTTTTTACAGGGTATCAGTACCATGCCACGGGTACTAACAGTGGCTATGTGGATCCACTAAACTGATGTCTTAAAGGATCAGGTTGTCAAGCCTAAATTGACAGGTTACCCTTGAGAGGTAGTTAAGCCTAAACTGATGGGTGACTCCTCAAATCCTGTGCTAGCAATGTAGTTCAGGAGTACAGGGATTGCTACTAATTACTTTGCCTATATGATAGGGAAACCACCTTTCCTGCACTCGCTTAGTGCTAAATCCTACTCCCAACTGAACTTATTTAGAATACTGAACTGTTCTAAGTTTAACTGACTATGATGATTGACTGAACTGATAATGCTCATAACATATTTTAAAACTATTCTGAAGATACTGAGACTCAGTAAACAACTAAGTTTCTGGGTATTCATAACCCCCAGGACTCGATAGCAATAATAGCAAAATAGTACTAAACTTGGAGGACATAATATGAAAGTATTTATCAAAATTTTATTCTTGTAGGCATTTCATCAAACACTTGATGTTCATAGTTCAAGATAAGCATGGAAATAGTTTAAAGCTTGTAGAAATAGCATGATTTCAACATCAACATCACTAATTATGAATTAAATCAGCAAATAACATCATTAAACATGTAGGGTGGAATAACAATAATAATTTCATAGAAACATGGTGTAGGATTACAATTCATGGGAGTTCATGGTTACAATCACAATTTAAAATCATAATAACTAGTAAAGATCACAACTTTTGAATTTAAAATTGGGTACATGGTCTCCATGGGTGAAAGGAATCCATAGATAAACACTTAAAATACTTTGGTTTATAAATTTGTGAGGATTGATGGTGGATTCTTAAGATTTGACCTTGAATCTTGAGGGCTAGGGTTTGTTCTTGAATGAAAGTACTTTTTATTTGGGAGAAATTGAATAAAATAATGACCTAAAGGCTATTGAGGCTTTAATCCTGTGTTTTTCATGGATTGAGTTCAAGGGAAAAAGACCAAACGATCCCTGGGAAAAATAAATCACAAACTAAAAATTTCAATTTTGCTCATTCACGCGATGTGGTACAATCTCGTTAGGGCACTGGAAAAAGGACAATCCCCATTTTGTTCATCGGTGGTATCGTGTTCACCTCTAGAAACGGACAACTATGGATTGGAACTTTGGCACGACGCGATAGTAATCGCGGTACCTCACTTGAAATTGAAACTGCAAAAATACCCCTTGGCGCGATGCGGCGATTACTGCGGTGACAAACTAGAAAAGGATGAATGTGAAATTGGTCATCACCATGATGCGGCCTTATCGCGTCGGGCTACTGCCTTACACTAAAAGTGCCATAAATTCTCACCCGGGTATCAATTTTGGGCAAAATTAGTATTATTGGAAAGCTAATTCAATTTACTACAACTTGGTCGATCTTGAATTGGATAATTCTGAGTAGAGAAAAATATATGCTCATTTGAAGTTGACTAAAGCAACATTCTTATCAAAATTTCAATCGATAGGGATTATTTTGATTCGTTGAATAGCTAGAAATTATTTGAGACCTTAATACACATCAAACTAACTCATAAAACTATCAAAGATCCATGATGTACTATGGATGATCTTGCAACAAGGCGCTAATATTAGTTTAGATTTTTGGGGTATTATATTTATTCCATGTTTGTGAAAATTTTGTGCGAAGCCATAATCAGATGTACCCTCAGATCCCTTATCAAAATCCTATAATAGCATATGACCTAGAGTTAGAAGCATGGACCTAGAAGTTTAGCAGTAGTAAAGTGGGGATAGTGATTATCTGGATTTAGTAGATTATGTATCCATGTGTTGTGTAGTTTGTTTAATAGAACTTTGAGAGAGATGTCTCAGTTAAGGGAGACTTAGAGTATGTTAATACTTTAGTCAGGATAGAGATTAGATAGTGACCACTGTGATAGAGGAGCTTGTGAAGGTTGAGTATATTCATAAAATTTTGTGTGGATTAATGTTTCATGATTTCTATCCAGTAGTACTAAGTTAGTATAGTCCATTTAAATTTTGGGCATATCTATATTAAGTGTTAGAATCTATGTTTGAATCTTTGATAATTAAGCTAATTGAAAGAAGAGTTGAAATTCTAAATGGTGTAAACCTGTAATACCCTATACTTCTACCTAGATTGAAATGGTCCCAAGAATATTAGAAACTTACCTTAAAAGATAAATCTATTTGTGTACACACAGAATTTTTAAGATTTTCACTTTTCATCATGTGGGAAATTGAATTAGCTTTCCAATGATACCAATTTCATCAAAATCTGGTATCGGAGTAAAAAGTTATGGACATTTTACTCAGAGCTGTCAGAATAGCTCAAGTGTGAAGGCCAGGTTCATGGACCGTCGATTTAGTGATGGACCATTGCCTATACCTTCGCAGCCAAGGCCGTGAGTCAACCTTCTGGATAAGGTGTGACTGACAGGTTGACAAACCATCAAACTTGCAATGGACCGTTCCCCAAGCCGTCGCTATAAGGCAGTGAGTGTTTTTTTTGTTCCACGTACGACGGTCGAAATGACAGACTGTCGAGCCAATAAAGGAACATCGTAAGTCCCGTTTAGCTAATTTTAAGTCATTTTAAAAGGGTATTTGGGACTTTTTCCACCCGATTTAACCCCTAATTACACCCGACCATAGCTCATAATTTTATTATTCTTCTACAACAACAAATTAGGGTTTCTCTCAAGGATCAATCTCCAAGAATAAGAAACCCTAGGTGCTTGATTCTAATCCAAGAATTCAATTTTTACTCCACTGATCTTTAATAAATCATTCACCCAGGTATGCATAGTATTTATTCATGTACTCCTTTCGTTCAAGAAGCCCAAGAATCTCCTTTCAAAGTTCAAGCATATGAATTTTATGAATTTTATGTTGGGTTTGCTTTTTTTCATGTTGATAATGACCAATTGAATTCTAATCCATGTTTAGTGTCTATTCATATGGGAGTAGGAATTAGCACCGATAGAAACCCAAGAATGGGAACTCATCTGTTATATGAGGGTGTGATTCTTGGAAGCAGTCCTTGCATTCCAGAACTACATAGCCAGCATAAGTTGAGACATCATAGCCTATTATACGAGGGTAGATGAGGTGGCTTGACCTTTTATATGAGGGCTTCCACTATTCTCACTAGAGTTACCTATTATATGAGGATTACTCACAGATTGTCCTTACCAGTGGCACAGTATTGACACCCTTCCAATTAGGGTTACAGATTGGACCCCAACTCAGCTATAATGGCGTATTAGGGGTATGTTGTTTAGATGACTACTTCCCACCATTTAAGTATAGAGTTAAGACTATTAGATACAGTCATTCAGTCTCAGTAATAGAACTCAGATAGTTCTACAGTATTTAGGACTGTCAGATATATCAACTCAGAACAGTACGAAACTCAGCTAGTTCTATCAGAATGTAGGTTGTTTGATATAGTCGCTCAGTATTAGTTATTTCAATTATATTGATATCAGTATCTCATGTTATCAGTAATCAGACTCAGTAATCATGTTATTATAAACTCAGTTACGCTTATTCTGTATTCATGTATGCATTCTCATACTTATGTTATTCAGTCAGTTAGTATAGCTCATACATATGAACCCTTTGCATTCAGCCTACTTCATATGCATACAAGTACATTCCAATGTATTAAAACATTTGTACAATGGTGTTTTATACTATAGGTTCAGAATCACAAGCTCTAGAGCATCAGTAACATTCTAGTTTCCGTAGTTAGAGTTAGCAGTGAGTCCTCATCCTTCGAGGAAATGACCATTACTTTCTTATCTCATAAATTAATTTATTAGTTGGAGTAAGTTGGGGACATGTCCCATCAACTCCTTATTCAGACAGTTCATCCAGTTAGAGGTTTTTCAGACTATCATGTTTAGACAGTTATTTCAGTTGTTTTGGCTAGTTCATACCCCATCCAAATGTTATATTTTTATTAATTATGTTAAAGTGTTGAACCTTATGACCTTTCAGCCTTTATTTCCATAATCATTCAGTATATTATGTAGTTTTTATGTACAGATATTAGTCATGGGTTAAATTGTGGTCCTTTAGGGTCATGAGCATCGTGTAGCATTTTGGGTATCAGATTTGGCATGTTACAAACTTTGCACCAGAGACTAATGTTCAATAGAGTCCTAGGAAGTTTGAAAGCTGCATCTAGTAAAGTCATGTACATGGGTGTGTTGCGCGCCACATTTATATGCAGGAGGCTATAAGATGTTTTAGGAATAGTTTTGTTTTTTTCAGTATTTATGTCGTGCTAGTGAGCATAATCTCAAGCCATTCTCTTATTCTAATCCATTTTTCCCTTTTTTCTATAGAACATGCCTCCTAAAAATAGAAACAGCAATCAGCCAACCCCTCAGCCCAAAGATCCTTTGGGTGAACATGTTTCTCATGCAAAGTTCAGAGCTACATTCACTACTCTTGATCAGTCAGTCGCTGCTCAGAATGAAAGACCAGTTGTCATTCCGGCCAACCTAGTTGCCAATTCAGCTGCAGCTAGGATTCAGGACTTCACCCGAATGAATCCTCTATCCTTTTTTGGGTCTAAGTCAGATGAGGACCCTCAGGAATTTCTTGATCAAGTTTAGAAGGTTATGGAGGGGTTACTTCTAGTGAGAGTCTAGAGCAAGCTGAATATCAGTTGCAGGATATTGCTCATATTTGGTTTAAATAGTGGAATTCAGAGAGGGCTGTAGATATAGGGCCTATTGAGTAGAAGGTTTGCTACTGAATTCTTAGATATATTCTTTCCCCTATAGTAGAGAGAAGATAAAGTGTTAGAATTTTTCAAACTCAGGCAAGGTAATATGATGGTGAAAGAGTATTCTCTTAAGTTTACTCAATTAGCTAGATATGCTCCTCATGTGGTTACAGATAGCAAGGCTAAGATGAGTAAGTTTGTCTTAGGGGTGAATAATAGTGTGGTCAATGAGTGAAGGACCGTGATATTGAATAGTGATATAAACATAGCCAGGCTTATGACCCATGCTCAGTAGATAGAAGAGAAAAAGATTAAGATGAAGGAGAAGCAAAATAAGAGAGCAAGGATAGGTAGTTTCAACTTTGCTCAGCCCAAATCAGAAGAAGGAAACCATTCTCAATTTCATCCTTTGCCAACATGAATAAGTTTGGGTAATTGTAGATAGAATGACCAAATCAACTTATTTTCTTCCAGTCCAAACCCCTAGTTTAGTCGAGGATTATGCCAAACTCTACACTAGGGAGTTGGTTAGATTGCATGGTGTTCTGTTATCTATTATCTCAGATAGAGGTACCCAGTTTACCTCTTATTTTTGGAAAGCATTTAAAAAGGGTCTTGGTACCCATGTTTATCTCAGTACAGCCTTTCATCCTCAGACAGATGTTCAAGCAGAAAGGACCATTCAAACTTTAGAAGATATGCTAAGGGCATATGTAATTGATTTCAAGGGTATTTGGTATGACCACTTGCCTTTGATTGAGTTTACGTATTACAACAACTATCATTCCAGTATTTGGAAAGCTCCATTTGAAGCTCTCTATGGTAGGAGATGCAGATCTCTAATCAGTTGGTTCAAAGTTAGTAAGGCCTCAGTTATAGGGCCTAATTTAGTGTTTGACGCTTTAGAGAAAGTCTAGTTGATCAGGGAAATACTCCGGGCTGCTCAGAGCGGACATAAGTCATATGCAGATGTACGTAAAAAGAATCTCAAGTTAGAGATTGGTGATTATGTCTATCTAAAGATCTCTCCCATAAAGGGTGTGAAGAGATTCGTTAAGAAGGGAAAGCTTAGTCCCCGATATGTCGGATCCCTTCAAAATTCTCAGTCGTTTAGGCAAGGTAGCTTATGAGCTTGAATTGCCTTTAGATCTAGCCTTAGTTTATCCAGTCTTCCATTTCTCTTTGCTCAAGAAGTGCATAGGTGACCCAACAGTTTTACTCCCTATTCAGAGCATAAATGTTCATAATAGCCTCTCTTATGAAGAGATTCCAGTTGAAATTCTTAACTACCAAACTCGTAGACTTAGGAACAAAGAAGTCCCTTTAGTCAAAGTTATATGGCAAAATCAATCCCTTGAGGAAGCTACCTGGGAAGCATAAATGGACATGCATACCAAGTGTCCTCACCTCTTCTCTACCAACTCAGATCAAGCTCAAGGTAACAGTTCTTCCTAAGCTTTTCAGTTTCATGTTCAGCTTTCAATTACAAGCTTAGTATTCAGTTCATATTCAGAATTCCATTATAAACTTGGTATTAAGAACCATTACATAGTTAGTCATTCATTCATGTCTCAGTTCAGTTATACAATCATTCTCAGGCATGCATTCTCATTGTTAGAATCTTAGTTCATCAAAGCTCTCAATTATGCATTCATGAGTCAGTTACACAAGCATCAGATATGCAAGCTCAGTATGATATATTTAATTATCAGTTATGTTAGTCATAAAATCATGTTTCAGTCATTCATGTTCAGTACGTACATCAGTTTATATTATCTCCTCTCACTTAGTCTTATTCGAGGACAAATTTTCTCAATGGGGAGATATTGTAATACCCCATACTTCACCTAGCTTAAAATCATTCTAAGAATGTTAAAAAATTACCTTGAAAGATAAATCCATTTGTGTGCATATGGAATTTTTAATATTTTCTATTTTTATTATGTAGTAAATTGAATTATCTTTCCAACGATACCAATTTCATCCAAATCCGGTAGCGGAGTAAAAAGTTATGGATGTTTTACTCAGAGCTGTTAGAATCAACTAGGTGCAACGACCAAGTTGACGGACCGTCGATTTAGCGATGGACCTTTGCCTAGACCATCATAGCCAAGGTAGTGAGTCAACCTTCTGGATAAGGCAGTGAGTCTTTTTGTTGGTCCATGTACGACGGTCAAAATGAAAGACCGTCTAGCCAGTGATGGACCATCGCACAAGCTGTCGTAGGTCCCATTCAACAAATTTTAAGTCATTTTAAAAGGGTATTTGGGTCTTTTTTCACCCGATATAACCCCTAATTACACCCGACCATAGCTCATAATTTCATTATTCTTC
>NC_061115.1:153732941-153749329 GCF_002878395.1 Capsicum annuum | reverse complement strand
TTATTCTTCTACAACAACAAATTAGGATTTCTCTCAAGGATCAATCCCGAAGAATAAAATACCTTAGGTGCTTGATTCCAAGCTAAGAATTCAAGTTTTCCTTTATAGATCTTTAAGTAATCACTCACCCAGGTATGCATAGTGTTCATTCATGGACTCCTTTCATCCATGAAGCCCAAGAATCTCCTTTCAAAGTTCAAGTATATGGATTTTATGAATTTCATGTTGGGTTTGCTTTTGTTCATGTTGGTAATGACCAATTATATTATAATCCATGTTTAGTGATAAGTCTTAAGTGGAATTAATTATTAAAGGTGTAGCTTCATGTGAATCCATGATTAAACCCTTGAATGGTGAAATTTAAATTGAATCATGATGTTTACTTATTGTGTAATGTTGTTTACATATACTATGCTCACCATGTGCTTGATTAAATGCCTATGTGAAGAAAAATTACCCTACTAGTATGATAATATGAAATCCCCATTCATGTACAAGTTCATGCATGTCAAGTGTTTGATGAAATTTCTTAGTCAATGAATTATGGATATATGTGTGGCCTTTGTGTTGCTTTAGAACTTGCACTTTATGAATTCTCAACCTTATTATACTATGGACTATTGATGTGATCATGTATTCAAGAAAGTCATGCTTTGTCAGTTTCCTTCCATCAAGACCTGGGGGTACTTGTACCCAAACTGTATAGCTGTGTGCCTAGAATCAGTGTCATATTTTCACGATATCCTCAGCCAAACCATGATCCATAGTATGTAGTCAGTCTCATGACTCAGGAAAACTCAGTAATCCTAGTAATCTCAGTCCATTATCAGATCTCAGTAATATTCTGTCAGTCAACAAAACTTAGTTAATTCAGTTAATTCAGTTCAATGATCCATGCTCAGTGTCTATTCAAATGGGAGTAGGAATTAGCACCGAGTGAACCCAATGATGGGAAATCACCTGTTATATAAGGGTGTGATTCTTAGAAGCAATCCTTGCATTCTAGAACTACATAGCCAGCATAGGTTGAGACAACATAGCTTGTTATACGAGGGTAAATGAGGTGGCTTAACCTTTTATATGAGGGTTCCCACAGTTCTCATTAGATTTACTTGTTATATAAGTGTTACTCGTAGATTGTCCTTACCAGTGGCACGGTATTGACACCCTTCTAATTGGGGTTACAGGTTGGACCCTAACTCAGCCATAATGACGTGTTAGGGGTATGTCAATTAGATGAGTACTTCCCATAGTTTCAGTACAAAATTAGGGCTATTAGATACAATCATTCAGTCTCAGTTATAGAACTTAGATAGTTCTACAGTATTCAAGACTATCAAATACAGCCAACTTAGAATAGTACGAAACTCAACTAGTTCCATTAGAATCTAAAATGTCAGATACAATCACTTAGTATAACTTATTTTAGTTATACAGATATTAGTATCTCATGTTATCAGTACTCAGACTTAGTAATTATGTTATCACGAACGCAGTTACGGTTATTATGTTTTTATGCATGCATTCTCATATTCATGTTTTTCAGTCAGTTAGTATAGTTCATGCATGTGAACCCTTTGCATTCAGCCTACCTCACATGTATAGCAATATATTCCAATGTACTGATATATTTGCACTATGGTTTTTTATACCATAGGTTTAGAGGCACAAGCTTCAAAGTATCAGTAGCATTCCAGTCTCCATAGTTAGCGTTAGCAGAGAGTCCTCATCTTTCGAGGAAATGACCATTACTTTATTATGTCATTAATTAATTTATTAGTTGGTGTTAGTTGGGGATATGTCCCAACAACTCCTTATTCAGCCAGTTTAGCCAGTTAGAGGCTTTTCAGACTATCATGTTCAGACAGTTACTTTAGGTGTTTTGGGTATTTCATAACCCATCCATAAGTTATATTTTTATCAGTTATGTTACAATTTTGAACCTTATGGCCTTTCAGCCTTTATTTTTGTAATCATTTAGTATATTTTGCAGAGTTCAGGTACAAATATCAGTCGATCATGAGCACCATGTAGCATTTTGGGTACCAGATTCGGGGCATTACGAAACCCAAGGTATGGTAATACTCTTGAGGATTCTAATTTCGTAAGTGTATAAGTTATTATATGATGACTATTATGCTATAAATAGTTAAGCGTTCTATCTCAGAAGGAAGCACTAGTAGTGGATTTTACACTTTAAGATATAGTCTATCAGGGTGAGTTTATTATTTGTGTATTGTTATATCTCAAACTCTAGAGTATATTAGTTGTAGTTCAGTTAAAGTTTATTTAAGAGGTTCTTAGACTTAGAACGATGGCTAAAATCTAAGGGATAAATGATAGAACAAAGAACCAAGTCAAGTTTCCATATTCTAGTAGTAATGCTAGTGAGTTCTAAAAAATAGTAGGGGAGAAAGATACCCAACCCATTCTTATATCAGAGCAAATTTTTGTACTTCAGTTATCATGACATCTAATCATGCCTTACAAGTCAGTTCCACGATCATAACTCATATTCATGCACTTTACATAGAATCGTGTGCGCTACCAGTTTCTCATGTAAGGGGATCCAGTTGACTCAGAAGTACAAATAATATGCCATGAATTTATGAACTCCAAACTCAGGTCATGCAGCTTATGGATCATGTACTCATGCTTTATACTATGCTCAGTTCCCATAACTCCTGGTGAACCCTTAGTGACCAGTGAAAATTTGCATTATGTCATGTATGTCCTCAATATAGATTTCTTTAATGAATTCATGCCTTTGATACTCTATCCCTCAGGCCTCAGTTAAGTGTCAAAGTTATGTATAGTATTCTTTTAGGCTTCAGGTCCTTATGTTCTAACCTTTTAGTGACATCTCCTTATGTAATAATAGTGGTGATGGAAATTGATGAATAATGGTTTAGATGGGAGAGAGTAAATATTTGTTATTAGAGAAAGATTATTGTATGGTTGTTTTATCTAAAGATATAAGTGTGAAGGAATATGGAGGTAAAACTTTGATATATGTCATGGTTACTTGAGAATTCCATGTGGTTCTTCTTAAGGATAGTGCATGAAATTTGTTATTGATAGAGGTATTAGAGAATATGAAAAAATTCCTAGGTGGGTTGGTTGCCTAGAATTTCATATCTAGTTATAATGAAAGGCTTAAATAACATGTTGGTATATATATATGGATAAATGCATTGTGCATTAGTGATCTCCTCGTAAGAGGTTAAAGTTAGTTGTTGAAGTAGTAAGGAGTATTATTCTTGAGATTAGATCTGTGAAAACATATAGGATGTTGAATCCATGGTTTAGACTAGTATTATGGTGTTATGTGTGGTACCTAGTAACTTTGAGTAGGCTTGATCATTATGAGAGAATTTAGTTCAACTCAGACTTTAGTAGATAGAGTTATCAATGCCCATATGAGAATTATAAGTGGCGTCAAATGAAGGATTGTATTTAAGAGAAAAAGCATAGTTGAGGGAGTATTTCAGAAGTATGGCTAAGGTTGAAAGTTAGTAGTTGCATTGCCTAAGGAATAGTAATTCTATCCTAGCTTATGTTTTATAGGCCTATAGTCCATGTTATAGAGTTGTAGCCATGTTGTGATTCCTTATTTAGATATCTTATTTAGATCATGCCAAAAATTCTTTGCTCCCTAATGTTATTAGAAATTCTTAGAAAGAGTGTTGAAGAAACACTCTAGTTGAGTATGAAATTTTAGTACGAGTCAGTCCGTATAGCCAATAATTCCATTAAGCAATCAAATAGATAAGCTCCTTTAGTTTTCCATCTTTCCATCTAGTCTTACTATTCGAAGTTTTATGAATATGGCTATTACATGAGGTAATTTATTCGCATCCATGAAAATTAGGAATTCAATTCAGTCCATACATCATGTCTTTGATTCAGATATTTAGTTATGATTAAGTTCATAAGTATTCTGTGCATGATCTTAGTTTTCCAAGTATTCCAGCTCAGACATTGAAATACCCCTTGTACGATTTCAATAAGTTCCTACCTATCATTCGAGGATGAATGATTTCAAGAGAGAGATAATGTAACACCCCATATTTTAGTGCTAGAATTCGAAATCATCGTTCCTATATGTAAAAAATCTAATCCCATGAATTCTATATGAATACAAGTGACATGATCATTAGCCTAGTGTGATGAGTGATTTTGAGGTGAAAAATGTTCATAGGAAACACTTAGAGCAAAGTTGAATTTAGAGCTTTTGATTTGACCAAATTTAGTATTTGATCCTACAAGGGACAACTTTGTACGTGTATAAATTCTAGAATATATGTAATGTTAGAGCTCAATATCCACCAAATTATAGATATTTGAGTCCTCTTTCCGCACTCGATTTTCATTAATTGATACCAAATCAAAGAGTTATGAGCATTTTCGTGAGGAACCAATGAGGGTCGATGATATAAATGTGGAACGAACCTTGTGCTCTGTGATAAGCAATGTGGCACAGACCTTATTCTCTGCAATAAGTAGCATGACATGGACCTTATGCTCCATTATATGCAGCATGGCACAAACCTTGTTCAGAAATGCTAAAACCTGCATTTTTCTATAGTTTTCAAGGGTAAAGAAGTCATTTACGTCCTAAACTATCCTATGATTGATATAAACAAAATTGTATCATCCCATAACCCCCAAAACACCTATTAAATGATCCCTTTTCTCCCAAATCCTCAAGAACACCAAATAAGGGTTTTTTTTTTAAAATTCTACTTCGAAGGATCAAAATCCAAGTTTCCTTTCAAGAAGTCATGAAATAAGGTATGTGGGTATTCAATGAGGATCTTATTTCATCCTCATGCCTAAATTTATGATTTTTATTCCTGAATTTTATGAATTCCATAAACTAGGGTTCCATGAAAAGCATAAATTCTATAATCTCCCCACGTAATTCTTGAATTCTACCATGAACAAGTGCTTCCTTATAAATTCAAGCATTCTTCTATACTTTAATCATGATTATTGTTACATTGATGAAATTGTTGGATTCTTGAGTTTAATTCATGAAATTTCTTATTATGTCATTACTTTGAAATTATCGTACTTAATTGTATTTTTCATTACAGGTGGGTTATGAATACCCGATACCTAGATGATCATGCATACTACAATTTTCATCATTTTAAGTTATTCATACCATGTTTGTACCATGAAATTTATAACATTTTTATAATGAGCACTCACCAGTATTATGTCATGCTAAATATATCAGTTAACATGTTCATGATTATTTCAGATTATGCATGGACTACTATTTTCAGAATACCATATCAGTTATCAGTGCATGCACTAGTTTATGCTTCTGCGTCAATTTAGTTGGGAGTAATACTTAGCATCGAGAGAACCTACACCGGTCTAAGACTGATACCTTTAATAGAAGTCCTTATGTTACAGAACTATGTATCCAATGTAGGTTATGAAAAGTCACCCGCCAGTTTAGGACTGATACTCTCTTAGGGGGTCACCCGCTAGATTAGGGCTGACACGCCATCCTTCGGGACATCAAATTTATGGATCCACACTATCAGTGCCAGTACCAGTGGTAAGGTATCAACACCCTTCCAACTGGGGTTACAGGTTGGACCATAATTAGCTTAGATTGGGGCATGTAGGTTAAATGTTAGCCCCCATAGTCTCAGTTCAGTATTCAGACCACATCAACTCTGGTTTACATGACCAAGTATTCAATTTATTAGTTATTTAGTTTTAAAGATTGTTTAAATACATATTTATACTTGTTCTTGTATTCATTTTACATGTTCATGCATTTATGCTCAGAATCCAAACTTGACTCTTAGTACAATTTTACATTCTATTCAGCTTTAACATGATATTTACATAAAATATTCATGTTTCGACTGCTTTCAAACTTACAACAATGTTTTCAGCCCATGATTTAGAAATTTTACTATGTATTACAACTTTTATGTAAAATCATGATTTAAGTGCATGTTTCAGTAGATAACTTATGTCTTTAATTTTAAAGCATACATTAAGTATTTTCCATAATTTAGTGCATGTCTCACGTAGTTAGCACATTTTCAAAGTACTGACCACATATATGCATTTGTGGCAACATACCTTCATAATTTAGATACTTGATGTAGCCCACACACCAGGATCAGACAGTTCTCAATATTTAACCAACATGTGATGAGTTCTCTTTTTCGGGGACTCAAGTCAGTTATAGTTCCTGTATTTTATTTCCATTATTCTTATGTATTGATTAGGGATAGTTGGGGGTCATGTCCCAACTACCTATTGTCAGTATAGTAGAGGCTTCATAGATAGTCAGTCAGAGTCATTATATGTAATTCAAGTTCCTTCTTTAGATTTAACATGTTGTAAATATTTACAGTATCATATTTATTCAGATTTTCTCATGATTATGCTTTCTCTTAGGAAATTTAGCTTTTATATACATTTTAAATCAGTTGCTCAAGCAGTATGCCAATACATGGGTTAGCTTGGGATCACTTGTGGTTCTATGCACTGTGTTACAAATAGGGGGTAGTCTCGGGTTGTTACATAACCTAAACGCCTCAAATCTGGTACCTAGAATGCTACATGGTGCTCATGACCCTGTATGATGACAAGCTAACCCATGACTGATATCTACACCTGAACACTGCATAATATACTAAATGATTATGAAAATAAAGGTTGAAAGGACATAAGGTTCAAAATAGTAACATAACTGATAAAAATATAACATTTGGATGGGGAATAAAATACCCAAAACAACTAAAATAACTGTCTGAACATGATAGTCTGAAAAGCCTCTAACTGACTGAACTGTCTGAATAAGGAGTTGATGAGACATGTCCCCAACTAACTCTAACTAATAGATTAATTAATAAGATAATAAAGTAATGGTCATGTCCTCGAAGGATGAGGACTTACTGCTAACTTTGACTGCAGAGACTGGAATGCTACTGATGCTTTGGAGCTCATGCTTCTGAACCTATGATATAAAAAACCATAGCACAAATGCAGTAGTATGTTAGAATGTACTGGTATGCATATGGGGTAGGCTGAATTCAAAGGGTTCACATGCATAAACTATACTAAATGACTAAGTAACATGAACATGAGAATACATGCATGAATACTTAATAAACGTAACTGAGTTTGTGATTATATGATTATTGAATCTGAGTACTGATAACATGAGATACTGATATTTGTATAAATAAAATAACTGATACTAAGTGACTATATCAGACATTTTAGATTCTGATGGAACTAGCTGAGTTCTGTACTATTCTGAGTTGAGTGTATCTGACAGTCCTAAATACTGTAGAACTATCTGAGTTCTATTATTGAGGATAGAAGTGGTTGTGGTTAAGATACAAGAGTTAAATGAAGACTGGCCATAACTCATTATGTGAGACTATGAGTTGTGGTTTAATGACATACTGAGCACAGTGGATAAAAGTCTTGGATATTTATAAAAGATTCTCTAGTGCTAATGAAGGAATACCACGAGTTGTAAGGACTGACTATGACACATGGTGAAGGGTCATTCTTATAACAAAATCAAATGCACTTATAGTGAAAATCTAATGGAGTGATGATGACTTGCATCATATGACTCATTATGTCACCTAACGAGCCGTGACACTGAAGCCAAAAAAGATCTACGATAGTAGGCAACGAGTTGTGACTAGTCCTAACGGCTCATTGCCAGAGGCATGACCACTGCCGACATAATTTTCCTGTTTTGATTTAATTAGGTTTCCTTTATTATTTGAAATACTATAAATACACTTGCGTTATTCTTGTATTAGGTTATGCACTTTTGATATTTGTTACAAACTTTGACATTATTGATAGTATTTTTCTTGGTTTTTGGTTTCGTAATTAATCTAAGATTTTGGATTTTAACTCTTTCATTATTGTGTAATTAATTCTATGTCTTGTTTATTGATTTCCATGGATTGTTCCATAACCATGAGTGGATAACTTCCCTAAATAGGATTGTGGAAATCCTGGCAGATTAATGAAGTAGGGGAAGTATGACGCTCAATTAGATCATTGTTGCTACATGTATTGTGATCTTTTTCATGTTGATTTCTTCCATAGCTGCTGCAGAAGCTAATGACTTACCTATATTCGAGATCATCTTCATAAAGGAGTTTAAGATTGAGAAAATAAGAGCACTTTCGAGGCTTCCGATCCTCGTCTAATACGTTAAGACTCACAAGGTGAAAGATAAACTAGGGTTGAAGACAAAGGTTAGTAAGGAGACACCCTAGGACTCACAAGGTAAAGGGTAAGATTTACCAATGAATCTACAAGACAATTGGTGATACATGTCTTGTTAGATTTTTCATGCATAGCTTTGAGATAGTCAGACGGAGTACGAGAAACTTACGGAGTTAAGAATCTAGGGGGAACACAATCCTAGTATTCATTTCAATTTGTTTTACAACCAAAGACATCCAAAGCTTGTTACTTTTTGCTGTTTGACATAGACCCCCCCATTTTCTTTTTCACACCGCCTATTGATTTTATCAAGTTCGAAAGATAATTCCATGCAATCCCTGTGGGTTTGACCCCAAACCTAGTTGGGTTACTATATTAGACATTGATCATAACATACTTCTTTGGAGGTATATTTTTGGGATATATCACCCGTGTTACATCATGATCAACCCATAATGCTGGACTGGAATGGGAACTTAATATAATTACATTTATAAGCACCAATTTTTTCAAACTTGAACTGGAACTTATATCATCGGTATCATTTGAAATTATTAGGCTTAAACCAAAACTCATAATTACAAGCCGCATCAATGAACCATATAAGTGAGTTATTTACGAAAGCTAAACTAAATTAGTTATACCAATAAGTCATACACATAAAACATATCATTTACCCATAATTATAATCGAAAAAGGAATCATATCTATGGGTCTCATCCATAATCTTGTCCATACACCATATTATTAGCCACATTATTGGCCATATTAGGAGACCATATCAAGAACAATATCTGTAAGCAATATTTCAAAGTCAGAATTCATATTAATAACCATATTTATAGGGCACCCATCTTATCTATAGGTCATAATCATATATATATGCCACATCATCTTTATGAGATATGTTATATCGACAAGCCAGTACTTACATCTATAGGCCATATTCTATCTATGAGACAAATAAAAATTATGAGCCATATAATATTTATATAGAAGCCACATTATGATATTTAGACCATATCGTAATAGCAAGGCATATTATAATCATAAGCCATTTTATATATCTACATAAGCTATACTATACCCATGATCCATGTTATATCTATAATATTAAGCATATCAATTGGACATGCTATTAATCATATTCAAATTCCATAACCATAATAACATACATAAGTCCTAAAACATGCTTACATATTATACCATTGGTCACATATAAGACAATATCAATAGCATTACTCGAGATTCACAACGATTCTTCCATATCCACTAACTTCATCAACAATTATGCTACGCCCTCAAAAATGCCAACCTACTATTTATAAGAGTAAATCACACACAAATGAGTTTAATAGGTTATCACAAGTCTTGGCCTAAGGTGGGTTAGAGGGGCTCACTTCTAATTCTCAAAAATTACTTTAAGCAATGTCTACTTCATACTAGGCTTAGGTATCTAAGTTCATCCCTATATTTCAATTTAGCCATAACTATCCCTGAGATATAAGTCTTCCCTGAACATGATCAACTAAGGCAATCCTACAAAAAATAATAGAAACAGAGGCAATTCCCTTACCTTAAGCAATTTAGAAGAATTCTACCCTAACATGAGTAATTAGGCAATTTAACCCACCTTGAGAAATCAAGGCATTACAATTCTAATATATTCGCTACAAAGCCCAACTCCCCAAGCCATAACTAATTACATTAACTATTTTGCATCAACAGTTTCATGGAAGACTAATTGACTAATTAACCCAAATATCCTTATTCGTACCACAACACCTAAATACGACCTTGTATCTAGCATAATATCATAATTATACTATGAGATAGCTCAATCCATGAAGTAATTTAACCTAGCCTACCTAGGTGCCAAAAGAAGCTCAAAGCATCTTCTAAATCACCTATTTCCCCTTTTGAGGAGCTTCCAAAAGGTTCCACTCCATAAAAATCACAATCTACTCATCAACACTAGCACAATGATACCCATATTTCACTATTGTATTTCGTGTCCAAGATTATGTAAAGATATCATGTTGGGGCCATTTATGGAAATGGCATTTTTGACACCAACTCAATGTCCACATATTCTAAAGGTGTAATTACCCTTAAAAATGGGTGAATTTTGAGCTATATTGGTGCTAAAATCAAGTAACCATTGTTAGGGATTTTAGAGAAAAATGGGGAAATTAACCGTGAAATAGAGGAATCTTACCTAAAATTACAAGAGAATTATATAATTAATCATTATCCCACCTCAAAAATTGCCAACAATTATTATTCCCATGTTGTCCCACTCCTTAGGGTTTAATACTCTTGAAACGGATGAGAAAAAGGCAAAAAGGGGCCAAAAAGGGGTATATATACCCTTCCTAGGTACACGGGTATTGCAATCATGAACTGTCAATTGCAATCATGATACCTAGACTTAGATAATGATATTTATATCATGAAATATGTGTTGTGGTTCAAGATACTTGTGTACAGCACAGGGGAATCGCTTTTGTGAGTTCAAATATCGCTAATGTGAAACTTCGTGGATTCTTCTAGATCTCGAATGTGATCAATAACTGAGACTTGGAAATTCATAAAACCTTTGGGATTCATCTAGAATCCCATATATGTAAACATACGATGCTACCATATTAAATTCGATGTTCTAGATACAATGGCACAGTAAAATTCAATTCTAAAGTCATTCTGAGGAAAAGTGGGTCCCACACCCAACTTACCATTTTCTTAACTTTTGACAAATAGCTCAAAATGAGCCCGAGTGCCTTGGGAACCAAACCAAGACTCCACATAGTCTAAAATCAACATTTAGGAGATGTTGTAATAGTTTGAATTGGCATACGAGGTTCTTTGACTGCTGTTTTTGCTTGGTAGTCAATTTGAACTAGCAAAGACTTCAAAATAGTAAATTGCTCTAAAAATCAAACAAATTACTTGGTGACTATACTATCAGTTCTAAAAAGTGATGAATGACTTGGGGCAACCAAAGAAAAGGTTTAATGGCAAATTTAAGCGAGAATAAAAAAATTACCTGAAGGGTAAGCGAGAAAGATATTAAAATATCTGTGGATTAACCTTTGAATGAATATCCTTATCACCCTCTTAGATTATTTTAGTTAGTGGCACTCGAAGTGTCAAAAAGAAACTAGATGAGGGGATACTTTTAAAATCTGCTAAAATGCCTCATTCTAACAAATCATCCTTTGTCCATTGTACCAATCCCATTTAAATTATGGATGGGGAAGATGGGGTTGCTGAATCAAAGCATGAGAAATATGTGATGCCTTCTACCAGGAATAAGAAATAGGATAAGCAACCTATTCATCAATATGATTTTGTTAAGTCCAAATTGGAGGATGAATATAGAAATAGTGGGAATGCCTTTAAATTTTCAGGAGATAAGGACACATGAAATAAGCTTCTATAAGTTGGTACCAAGGATAAGACTGATAACTATGAGGATATTAAGATACTTTGGATGCAGGGCCTACTATGATTGTCAACATTAGGCAATACACAATGTTGAGTGAAAGATTCTTTACTAGGTTTTAAGGATTGGATATAGGTGAACTACTACTTCTTTTGAGGGTACAAGATTTGTTGAACCTTTTCCTTTATGGTTCTACTCAATGTGAAATATGTAGAGAGAAGACAAAGAAATTCAATACTAATGCACTAGTTCTTCGTCTTCTATCTCTAGTTTGGTTAGAAATATTCATATCCACCTCACTCTTGAATTACTTGTTCAAGTCTAAGGGGATTGTATAAAGGGTCATACCATTATGTCAAGAGATTATGTCTTCTATTCAATGAACTTCCTTCAATAGATGAAATCCATGAAATTTTCTAATGATTCAACCTTGAAGAGTATAATAGAGTCAACAAAGGGGCTATCACTCCATAGAACAAACTATTTTTTGATGTTATTCATAAGATGATCCTTAAGCCAAACTTCATACCTCACAATTATTAAATTACTAGAATCTAAGGTCCCATCAATTTGCCTATACTCATTTTATGTCACACATACAGAATCAGGAAAAATGATATGATTAAGAATGCCTTAGAGTATGGGATCTAGTTCGCGTCTAGTTTGTAACACTTAGTGTGAATGCTAAGTTTTTAGTATTAGACCACAAAGCATGTGATTGGAATAGTGAATACTAAAATTGTACCTAGTCCTTATAAGGGGTACAATGCTCAAGTTCAAAGACTGATGGCTATGTTGGTAGCTAAGGATGAGGCAATTATTGTATTTCTTTCCTTTTCACCTTCAATCTATGCCATTCTACATGTCCAGTATGGCATTGAGCAAGGGGCTCCAAAGGAAGAAAATGCAAAGCTGAAGACTGAGTTAGAAATAAAGAAAATTGTAAACTCTAAAAATCTTAAATTCCCTTGCAACCTGTTAAAGAAAAATCCTCCTTCCTCTATTAAGCTCCACCTCCTCCTTCTGCCTGTACTCTTTATCCTTCAAAAACTTACAGCATTTTCATCAACATGAGTGCTTCTTTTGTTTTTTATTATGCGTTAAAATCTAGTGTATATGCTATCTGATCAATGTAAGTGTTTTTTAGCCTCTGGTTCTTATCTATCTACTATTTTGTTGCAAATGCTTTGTCTTTTCTAAGTGAGTTCTTACATTTAAAAGTGTTTATATAGGTGATAGGCGTAGTGTCTATGAGAATTAACTTTCTTCCTTATTTATTTCTTTCTGCTTCAACAATGTTTTTTGATGCCAAAAGGGGGAAGTGATTGCGTTTATAATATTTATAACTATTTAGTCTATCGTGATCCTCTATAATGATGTGATTGTTGGTTATTCTTAAGTAAATTGAACTTTTACAGGGTTAACTTAGCACACAAGAAGCAATAATTGTCATCATAAAAAAGGAGGATTTTTTTGATCAAAGAGATTTCATGGCTACCAAATATGTAGAACACATGCAAAAAACAAGTTGCTATTACATGTTATTCACTTGCCGAGTTAAACCAGGATAATGAGAAGGTAAACTAAATAGAGTCCCATATATAAAAGGCATGAAAGCGAGTAGGCGAAGCGTGATGAGGTCAAGAGTTAAGTGGTATGACCAATACCCGATCCTAGACTAGATGGGCAATCTTAAGCCCATAATGGGCCGAAGACAATCCCCCTTAGCCTTACCTCCAGAGCACAATAAAAATAAATAGTAAAAGCCAACCAAATAAATAATAAGTAAATAATACCAAAAGAAAATATAAAGAGTCAAAAAAAGATATCAATGTCATCCCAATCCTATGCCCAAAAGCCTCTAGACCAAGAATACCAACTAAGTCAAGAAATGACCCTGACTATGATAAAAAGAATCCAAAAAAGTACTATGACCAAAAAGAAAGGACAATGAAATGATTGGTTCTTCTGGAAAATGGAGGCTCACCACTTCACAACATATCAACCAATGTACCGAACCGCTTAATGCTGCATAGAAGCAACAGAAAAGTCCTCCAAACCTACATCATGAAATATGCGTCCATGGATGGCCAGTATAGTGAGCACTGGACTGTAACTCGGGGGGATAACATGAGAGTTTAAACCATCACCCATGGGATATATGGGCTAGAATCCCCCTGTCAGAGAGGCCCTAGTGTGTGTTAGCCATACGTACTGAGGAAATCGAGGAAAGGCTAAAGACACAAAGACAAAATCCATCCAAAATAAAATATGTATCCAAACATATGGTCAAATATACCACCAACTTCGGTAAATGTTGATTCCAGTGTTGGTCCCACTGAGACTACACCTTCAAAGTGAGAAACTTAATTCCCTTTAAGCCCAAATTAAAACAATTTGCACATAAACCAAACATTAAACCAGAAGTCATTTATTAAAGCATTTACCAACTTGGTATCATCATACCAATATTATTGCAAGCTTATTCAATTATGCCATACTAGTCCATTTAACCATTAGACTCTAAGGTTATAGTTAAAATCTAAAACCATACCAACAAAGGGCAATCCAAAACCATTGTTATCAATTCATCCTTTAATGAAATGTATTGGGTTTAAAGACAAGTTATACTATGCAAATATACATATTCCAAATCAAGTTTACAATGTGGGTTGAGATAAATGCCATTACAAAGACTAAACTTCATCAAATTTTGTGAAACCCAAGTCATCCGTTCCAACAAAAATCACAATGCACCAAATCAATCCTAAAACCATCAATTAAAACATGAATGAACAATTTATAACATTGGATAAGTAATTCAAGTAATAACAACAAAAAACCCTCAACCTAATTTCAAACCTGTAACACCCCAATTTTCTGAACCGAAATGCTACACGTGCTCATGACCCCGAAGGACCACAAGCTAACCCATGACTATTATCTATAGCTGTATACTGTATAATATATCATAAAATGTAGAAACATGAACATGAAAGGCTATATGGTTTGAACTGAGCAATTCCTAAATGTCCATAGCCTCGTGTTTATAGATGCGGTGCACGACACACCGATAAATAAGACTCTACGTAGACACAACTTTGTAGACTCACTAGGATGAACTTCTCTGTACCACTTTTGTCACACCTCAAATCCTATTGGGATGGACTGGCACCCGTAACCGAGGAGGCCCAGGAGAACTAGCTCATAACCTTATACTTCCCATGCATATCTCTATGACAACCCAAAATTCGGACAGCATCATGTCATATATAAAAGGAAATAATCACCTGTATAAGCTCGAGAAAACATATATATGTATATACAATACTTGGCCGTTGGATCCACCACGTCTATTAACAAAACACCACCTTGACTGTACATTAGGTCTACAAAGCCTCTAGATAATACACAGAGTTTAACAAAGGTCGGGACACCCCCCCATATAACTAGCTTTTATACAATACCAAAAGTGACTGGATATGACATGGAAATCTCCAAAGCAAACTGGAGCTCACCAAAAGCAGCTGGATATCCTGGCTCCTACTTTTGCGATGTATGAGCTGAGGTACCTGTGCCTGCAGTATGAAATAAAGGTCCCCTGTGGGGGACGTTAGTACGAAATATGTACTGAGTATGTAAAGATGTAGATAATCACATATGATATAGGAGCTCAATAGATATCAGAAATAAGTAAATAAATCGTAATAGGAGTGGACCACACTTACTAGAACTTGTGACAACCTGTACATTGTATTTATTCAATTACTTTACCTTCGTTCTTATCATCTTTGTAATCATTACTGTACTGTACTGTGACCATTAGGCTGCCTCCAGTACATATCAACTGGGATCAACGTAGGATAGGCTTATGCCCTTGGGATACCACCTATAAACACATAAATAGGGATCGACCCATGATAGGCTTATGCCCCTGGAATACCACCCGATAAGAGAGAACTTCCATCACTTAGTTCAATTAATCTTTGAGATTGTTATTTCGGTTCCCACCTCATTTTTGATATTTTGAAACAATGATACATCAATAAGAGACATATAAATAGACCACCAATGCAATAATAATGAAGTAAGAACTCATTGGCACATCAATGAAGTGTTTTGGAGTCATCAATGCCATAACAATGAAGTAGGAACTTATTGGTATATCAATGAAATATTTTGGAGTCATTAATAGCACATGGATCTTGTTTGAGTAACCGGATACCTTCTGACATTCATCATTGCACTAAACATGTAAGATTTGGAAGACAAGTAAGTATTGGAATGTCTTGACATCTTGTAGGGTGGAAACAAGTTCATTGGTAACGTAGGACATCATACAAAACCATTATGGATCATATGTTATTGAATAACTTTGGAAACTTTCTTAGTAGAACAATTGTTCACTTTCATGCCAAAGGTATGGTATAGAGTATGCTTTACATACCTGACTGTCAACTTCAATACTGGTCCCAAATGGACTTCTCGTCTTTTCGGATTACTTATCTGCAATAAACATATATAGCAATCTAGTATTAGCGACCAAACGTCACAATTCAATTATTTGAATTCACCAAACTAGTGGTTAAGTAGTAAGCCTTAATTACACTATAAAGGGTGTCACTATAACCCTCTTATACTCCAATTACATTCACATGCCATGCATATTCATACAACATCCTCCAAACTTGATATTGGAGGA
>NC_061115.1:153716293-153729941 GCF_002878395.1 Capsicum annuum | reverse complement strand
TTTAGATATCTTATTTAGATCATGCCAAAAATTCTTTGCTCCCTAATATTATTAGAAATTCTTCAACACTCTAGTTGAGTATAAAATTTTAGTACGAGTCAGTCCGTATAGCCAATAATTCCATTTAGCAATCAAATAGATAAGCTCCTCTAGTTTTCCATCTTTCTATCTAGTCTTACTATTCGAAGTTTTATGAATATGGCTATTACATGAGGTAATTTATTCGCATCCATGAAAATTAGGAATTCAATTCAGTCCATACATCATGTCTTTGATTCAGATATTTAGTCATGATTCAGTTCATAAGTATTCAGTGCATGATCTCAGTTTTCCAAGTATTCCAGCTCAGACATTGAAATACCCCTTGTACGACCTTGGTCTCATTGTCTCATGATTCGTGTTTACATAATTTGTTTAGTGATTCCATGAAGCCTTTTTCTTTAGATTCCTAAATGTTTTTTGCAGAGGGAGAATTCCTAATGTGAATTTTCATACTTTATTCCATACTTCTAAAGCTTCAATAAGTTCCTACCTATCATTCGAGGATGAATGATTTCAAGAGAGAGATAATGTAACACCCCATATTTTTGTGCTAGAATTCGAATCATCGTTCCTACATGTAAAAAATCTAATCCCATGAATTCTATATGAATATAAGTATCATGATCATTAGCCTAGTATGAAGAGTGATTTTGAGGTGAAAAATGTTCATAGGAAACACTTAGAGCAAAGTTGAGTTTAGAGCTTTCGATTTGACCAAATTTAGTATTTAATCCTACAAGGGAAAACTTTGTACGTGCATAAATTCTAGAATATATGTAATGTTAGAGCTCAATATCCACTAAATTATAGATAATTGAGTCCTCTTTCCAGTGCATTCGATTTTTATTAATTTGATACTGAAGCAAAGAGTTATGAGCATTTTTGTGAGGAACCAATAAGGGTCGATGATATAAATGTGGAACGAACCTTGTGCTCTGTGATAAGCAATGTGGCATAGACCTTATTCTCTGCTATAAGTAGTATGACATGGACCTTATGCTCCGTTATATGCAGCATTTCACAAACCTTGTTCAGAAATGCTAAAACCCGCATTTTTCTATAGTTTTCAAGGGTAAAGAAGTCATTTACATCCTAAACTATCCTATGACTGATATAAACAAAATTGTATCATGCCATAATCCCCAAAACACCTATTAAATGATCTCTTTTCTCCCAAATCCTCAAGAACACCAAATAAGGGTTCTTTTTTAAGAATTCTACTTCCAAGGATCAAAATCCAAGTTTCCTTTCAAGAAGTCATGAAATAAGGTATGTGGGTATTCAATGAGGATCTTATTTCATCCTCATGCCTAAATTTACGATTTTTATTCCTGAATTTTATGAATTCCATAAACTAGGGTTCCATGAAAAGCATAAATTCCATGATCTCTCAACGTAATTCTTGAATTCTACCATGAACAAGTGTTTCCTCATAAATTCAAGCATTCTTCTGTAGTTTAATCATGATAATTGTTACATTGATGAAATTGTTGGATTCTTGAGTTTAATTCATGAAATTTCTTATTATGTCATTACTTTGACATTATCGTACTTAATTGTATTTTTCATTACAGGTGGGTTATTAATACCCGATACCTAGATGATCATGCATGCTACAATTTTCATGATTTTAAGTTATTCATACCATGTTTGTACCATGAAATTTATAACATTTTTATAATGAGCACTCACCAGTATTATGTCATGCTAAATATATCAGTTAACATGTTTATGATTATTTCAGATTATGCATGGACTACTATTTTCAGAATATCATATCAGTGATCAGTGCATGCACTAGTTTATGCTTCTGTGTCAATTTAGTTGGGAGTAATACTTAGCATCGAGCGAACCTACAGATGAAGGCTCACCCGCCGGTATAAGACTGATACCTTTAATAGAAGTCCCTATGTTACAGAACTATGTATCCACTGTAGGTTATGAAAAGTCACCCGCCAGTTTAGGACTGGTATTCTTTTAGGGGGTCACCCGCCAGATTAGGGCTGACACGCCATCCTTCGGGACATCAACTTTATGGATCCACACTATCAGTGCTAGTACCAGTGGTAAGGTATTGATACCCTTCCAACTGGGGTTACAGGTTGGACCCTAATTAGCTTAGATTGGGGCATGTAAGTTAAATGTAAGCCCCCATAGTCTCAGTTCAGTATTCAGACCACATCAACTCAGGTTTACATGACCAAGTATTCAGTTTATTAGTTATTTAGTTTTAAAGATTGTTTAAATACATATTTATACTTGTTCTTGTATTCGTTTTACATGTTCATGCATTTATGCTCAGAATCCAAACTTGACTCTTAGTACAATTTTACACCCTATTCAGCTTTAACATGAGATTTACATAAAATATTCATGTTTCGATTGCTTTCCAACTTACAAAAATGTTTTCAGCTTATGATTTAGAAATTTTACTATGTATTAAAACTTTTATGTAAAATCATGATTTAAGTGCATGTTTCAGCAGATAACTTATGTCTTTAATTTTAAAGAATACATTAAGTATTTTCCATAATTTAGTGCATGTCTCACGTACTTAGCACATTTCCAAAGTACTGACCACATATATGCATTTGTGGCTACATACCTTCATAATGTAGATACTTGATGTAGCCCACACACCACGGTCAGACAGTTCTCAATATTTAACCAGCATATGATAGGTTCTCTTTTTCGGGGACTCAAGTCAGTTATAGTTCCTGTATTTTATTTCCATTAATCTAATGTATTGATTAGGGATAGTTGGGATTCATGTCCCAACTACCTATAGTCAGTATAGTAGAGGCTTCATAGATAGTCAGTCAGAGTCATTATATGTAATTCAAGTTTCTTCTTTAGATTTATCGTGTTGTAAATATTTACAGTATCATATTTATTCAGATTTTCCCATGATTATGCTTTCTCTTAGGAAATTTAGCTTTTATAGACATTTTAAATCAGTTGCTCAAGCAGTATGCCAGTACATGGGTTAGCTTGGGATCACTTGTGGTTCTATACACTGTGTTACAAATAGGGGGTAGTCTCGGGTTGTTACATAACCTAAACGCACCAAATCTGGTACCTAGAATGCTACATGGTGCTCATGACCCCGTATGACGATAAGTTAACCCATGACTGATATCTGCACTTGAACACTGCATATTATACTAAATGATTATGAAAATAAAGGCTGAAAGGACATAAGGTTCAAAATAGTAACATAACTGATAAAAATATAACATCTGGATGGGGAATAAAATACCTAAAACAACTAAAATAACTGTCTAAACATGATAGTCTGAAAAGCCTCTAACTAACTAAACTGTCTGAATAAGGAGTTGATGAGACATGTCCCCAACTAACTCTAACTAATAGATTAATTAATAAGATAATAAAGTAATGGTCATGTCCTCGAAGGATGAGGACTTACTGCTAACTTTGACTGCGGAGACTGGAATGCTACTGATGCTTTAGAGCTCATGCTTCTGAACCTATGATATAAAAAACCATAGCGCAAATACGGTAGTATGTTGGAATGTCCTTGTATGCATATGGGGTAGGCTGAATGCAAAGGATTCACATGCATGAACCATACTAAATGACTAAATAACATGAACATGAGAATGCATGCATGAATACTTAATAAACGTAACTGAGTTTGTGATTATATGATTACTGAATCTGAGTACTGTTAACATGAGATACTAATATTTGTATAAATAAAATAACTGATACTGAGCGACTGTATCTGACAGTTTAGATTCTAATGGAACTAGCTGAGTTCTGTACTATTCTAAGTTGAGTGTATCTGACAGTCCTAAATACTGTAGAACTATCTGAGTTCTATTACTTAGGATAGAAGTGGTTATGGTTAAGATACAAGAGTTAAATAAAGACTGGCCATAACTCCTTATGTGAGACTATTAGTTGTGGTTTAATGTCATATTGAGCACAATGGATAAAAGTCTTGGATATTTATAAAAGATTCTCTATTGCTAATGAAGGAATACCAAGAGTTGTAAGGACTTACTATGACACGTGGTGAAGGGTCATTCTTATAACAAAATCAAATGCTCTTATAGTGAAAATCTAATGGAGTGATGACGACTTGCATCATATGACTCATTATGTCACCTAACGAGCCATGACACTGAAGCCAAAAGAGATCTACGATAGTAGGCAACGAGTTGTGACTAGTCCTAACGGCTCATTGCCAGAGGCGTGACCACTGCCAACATAATTTTCCTGTTTTGATTTAATTAGGTTTCCTTTATTATTTGAAATACTATAAATACACTTGGGTTATTCTTGTATTAGGTTATGCACTTTTGATATTTGTTACAAACTTTGACATTATTGATAGTATTTTTCTTGGTTTTTGGTTTCGTAATTAATCTAAGATTTTGGATTTTAACTCTTTCATTATTGTGTAATTAATTCTATATCTTGTTCATTGATTTCCATGGATTGTTCCATAACCATGAGTGGATAACTTCCCTAAATAGGATTGTGGAAATCCTGGCAGATTAACGAAGTAGGGGAAGTATGACGCTCAATTAGATCATTGTTGCTACAGGTATTGTGATCTTTTTTATGTTGATTTCTTCCATAGCTACTGCAGAAGCTAATGACTTTCCTATATTCGAGATCATCTTCATAAAGGAGTTTAAGATTGAGAAATAAGAGCACTTTTGAGGCTTCCAATCCTCGTCTAATAGCTTGAGACTCACAAGGTGAAGGATAAACTAGGGTTGAAGACAAAGGTTAGTAAGGCGACACCCTAGGACTCACAAGGTAAAGGGTAAGATTTACCAATGAATCTACAAGACAGTTGGTGATACATGTCTTGTTAGATTTTTCATGCATAGCTTTGAGATAGTCGGACTGAGTACGAGAAACTTAACCCCAAACACATATTTAAAACCCAAAAGCATACAACATTTATACTATGAAAACAATTCATAAAATATGACTTTATTTGGAACTAACAATGAGGGAGGAGTAACATGCCTTAGATTAAGAAGATTACGAAGAGAAACCACCCTTTTAAGTCCCAAATTGATCCAATTGATAAAACTCTAGCCTTCCTTTACCCAAGAGCCTTTAAGAGAATTTGAGAGAGTTTATAAGTGTTTAAGATTAGAATATTAGGGTAAATAATGTCCCAAAAGTGATATAAGTCGTGGGGCCTTAAAAGATTAAGAGGGGAAATGTCCAAATTACCCCCAACTTAAATTTCTTAAAATGTCCGCAGGATGGTATGGCCACCCCATACCAATCGTACCCTACCATATGAGTGGTGACCACCACTTGTACCCTAGGTCTCCCCTTAGACCCCAACACTATCCAAATACGACCACCCAAGCCAAACCATACAAAACCATCGATTGGTACCATGAAATCGTACCCTAGGCAAAATCATGAGGAGTTGAACATTGTCCAACATACAAGTAGGATTGTATGACTCATACCCTATCCTCATGACTCATGGTTAGCCACTCGTACTGAAAAATCCAAAACTACTCTGAGACCTGCTCCTTACACCCATGAACATAAATTAACTCAAAAACAAATATCTGGAGGCTGGGAAGACCAAGTTAATAATTTTCCAAGTTTAACATCCTTAAAATGAATAAGTCCCCAACACTTAGTGAAATTTTCAAGCCTTAAGCCCCTTATGCATGCAACTAGAAGCTGAACTAAGTTAATAATAGTATGGGGTATTACACCACGTAGCTTCCTCCACCTTGTGGTTCCTCCATAGAACCTTAACCGAAGCTACATCCCCTGTCCACAACCAACAAACCTGACGATCCAAGATCTAAACCTGGATCTCTTCATAAGACAGAGAATCCGAGATACCCAAACCTTCTAAAGGAACAATTGATAAAGTCTCACCTATACACTTTCTCAACATAAAGACATGGAATATCGGATGAATGGAGATTAAACTAGAAGGCAACTCCAATTCAAATGCAAAATTACTAACCCTCTTCAAAACCACATAAGGACCAACATACCTTACATGACCCGATGGGGGGCTTGTCGTAATGGGCATCCCAAGTCCAACTAGGATCGGGGACTACCCCCTGCTAGCTAACCCAACCACCATTTGCATACCTTGAGTCGGCTGCATACCAAACATATAACAAGATAGCATAACTAGACAAAGAATGACTTTGGGATAGGTCCATTCCCTAGACCAACCCTACCAAGTAATCTTGTCTCACCAAGCCAAACCAATAAACCAGGCCATAACCTAATAAGTTCCAAAACAAAATATGATTAATCCTACAATGAAATACGATGGAACAACCAACAATATCATCAACAGGTATCATCCCTAATAACATTACCAATTCTAAGGCTGACACCAAAACTGGTCCTGCCCCATTCCAACCCTTAGCAATACCATAAAGCCTCTAACCAAAACAGTAAGAATATCTGGTTGGGACATACCCCCAACTATAGCCAAAACCAATATCTAGAAATAAATCAAAATGTCTAAGAGTATCTGTAAGATAAAATGGAACCTTCCAAATAGATGAAAGCTCACTACTTTAATCCAACAGCTATTATCGAGTCAATCACTATATAGGAGTATAATGGTCTGTTCCTACATAGCGTGGCTATATAGCCGCCCGAAGACAGGTTAGTGAGTGATCTCTAACACGAACTCAGGATAAGGATAAAATAATGCAATTTATAAAACCAAGCAAAACCATCCATATGCACACAACTATACATACATATACATATATAACTATGCCGGGAAAGGGAACCCAATTTAACAAGCCATTTCAAACCTTTATTTGGGCTATGTAGCTTTTCTTTCCCAAACAACCCACAAGCTAGGGTTCAGATCCCCCTACTAAAAGCGCCCCAGTGCGTAAAGCCTCATGACCAAGGATTAAAACCTGGGATGACTATAACATCCCCAAACATAAAGTATGGCATAATTCACATTGTCACCAAGACCAACCTCACATCGGTAAATATGAGTTTCTAGTTTTGGTCCTATCAGGACCTTCACCTTCCACTATTTTTCTACACACCCCACCATTATTGCCCAATTAAAACCATTACGAAGAAAACAACCAATCCATTAACTATTTATTAACCAAGGCTATTAATCGTGGTATTGTCATACCAATAGTAACTTACAAGTTTTGTCCCTAGCAAACCATATATAGGTGTAAGGGATTACATGTACCCTTAATGATTTTCAATTAACCAAAACCATGGCCATCAAGGCCTTTCCAATCCATTTAAAATAATTTAAACCATTGATACCATTTAGGATTCCATTACCAAGTTTAAACTATGCATAAGTTCCATTGAAAAACAAATATTATAATGAAAACATTGTTAAGACATTTTATATCAAACACATTCGGGGCATAGTATTTCCGAAACCAAAGTCAATTACCAAAGAATAATTCCCATGCAACCAATTATCCAAAACCACCATTAATGCATACAAAAGGATAATTAAAACATGGGAAGACCATAACCAAGCATTTCTAACCAAAACCCCCAAATCATATTTGAAAGCCCAAAATCATAAAACATTCAAATCATTAAAACAATATATAAAACAAAACCTTTGATTAGAACTAACAATGAGGGAAGATAACAAGCCTTAACTGAAAAAGTAGATAGAGAGAAACCACCAACAACATCCCCAAATTAGTCTTATAGTTAAAACCCTAGCCTTCTTGCCCAAAAGCTTTTAAGAGAACTATAGAGTGTTTAGAAACAATTTCTAAGTGTTAATGAATAGAAAAGTAGGGTAAATAGCCTCCTAAGAGAGTTAGCAGTTGTGGGACCTTATTAGGGTAAGTGAGGAAATATCCAGAATACCCCCACCTAAGTTGCACAAAAATACCATCACAGTGGTACAACTAACCCTCACGAGTCATACCCTTCGATACGAGTGGTACACACTACTCATATCCTAAGCCTCAACCCTTGGATCCAACAATGTCCAGTGTACGACTCATCCTACCCAAGTCATTTAAATAGAATACGATTTGTACCCTTCACCCGTATCCCTAGAAAGATAGAATCACAGAAGGTTTGAGCACTGTCCACCATACGAGTCCTAGGTATGACTCATACCCTAACTTACAGTTAAGTGAAGAAACCAAATAATCCAACTTACGTTACCAAGTCCAAGGTTAAGTGAAGGATCCAAACGATCTATATCCAAACATACAACTCATACCACTAAGTCGTACCCATTTCAGTGACCAAAATCCATCCCACCAACCAACACTGGTCAGCATACGACTGGATCATATGATCCATGCCTCAATATACAGCTTAAACCCATAAGTCATATTGGGTCTAGAGGCCAAAATTCTAAGAAATATTCTAAGGCCTAGAAACCAGGGGGTTTTAGTCTACCCTGCTAGGAACAGTCGTCCCTAAATGGCAAACAAGTTAGGGGTAACCATACACACGAGCCATTTGCATTATCAAATATATTTCCAATCTTTAACAAAGTTTTAAAACAAAGAGGAAAAGATTTTAATCTTTCCTTTAACAAACTTAGAAAAATAAAGATGTGTTGAAGACACACACCTTCCACACAAATCCCAAGAATAGAAAAACAGATGTGGATACTTGGACTTCATGTCCTCCTTCACTTCCCACGTAGCTTTTTTTACCTTATAGTTCCAACACAGAACCTTAATCGAAGACACATCCTTGGTACGCAACCGATGAACCTGCCTATCCAAGATCTCAACCAGGACCTCTTCATAAGATAGAAAGTTTGAGATACCCAACCCCTTTAAAGGCAAAATCAAAAAAGGATCACCAAGACACTACTCAGGCTAGAACATAACTCCAACTCATAAGCAATATTACCAACCCTCAGTAGAATCTCATAAGGACTAACATACCAGGGACTGAGCTTCCCCTTTAGCATTCCTCCCTTCACGGAAGATACCTTGAGGAAAACGTTATCCCCAACCTCAATCTCCAAGTCTCTACACCTAACATCCTCATAGGACTTTTGGCGACTTTGGCCAGCCTTAAGCCTATCCCGAATCACCTTTACCTTCTCCATAGCCTGATAAACCAAGTCGAAATCAAACATATCCTCCTCCTAAAGCTCAAACTAACCAATATAAAATCTACACCTGCTAACATAAAATACCTTAAAAGGATCCATAACAATACTAAAATGATAGCTATTGATGTAAGAAAACTATACAAAGGTAGATGCTCAGCCCAATTGCCACCATAATCAATCACACAAGCACGAAGCATATCCTCAAACATTTAAATAGTTCTTTTTGCTTGCCCATCCATCTGCGGATGAAAAGCAGTACTGAGAATCACAATAGTCCCCAACCCTTTCTGAAAAGACCACCAAAAGTGAGGCATAAACTACGTGCCACGATCAGAAATAATCAAAACAGGTACTCCATGCAGCCTCACAATCTCCTGAAGAAATAACTTCGCATAATCCTCTATCAAAAAAGTAGTTCTCACTTGCAAAAAGTGAGCAGACTTTGTCATCCTATGCACGATAACCCAAATCAAATCATATTGATTCCGAGATCGAGGAAGACCAGCAACAAAGTCCACATTAATTACCTCTCATTTCTATTTGGTCAAAAAAATCTCTTGATATAACCCACTGGGTCTCATATGTTCGACTTTAACTTATTGACACACCAAGCACTTGGCCACAAAATCAGCCACATCCCTGTTTAGACCTTTCCACCAATACATATCCTTGAGATCATGATACATCTTTGTGGAACCTAGATGAACAACATAGAGCAACTCATGCGCCTCAGCCAAAATCCTTGTCTCAAATAGTCGACATCAGGAACACACAAACTCCCTTGGTACCATAAAGTACCATCACCATAGATCTCAAACACCATCACCTATTTTGCACCAACATCACCCTTTATTTTCATCAAGATAGGATCCAACACTTGTTTATGCTTGATCTCTGCAGCAAGAGACGATCGAACCACTTCTTATACCATTACATCTCCATTCTTAAAGTCCAAGAGGAGAACTTTAAGATTAGCCAAGCGGTGAATATCCTTCACCAATTCCTACTTTAATTCATCTATATGAGCAAAACTCTCCATGTATAACCTGAAAGGAGAAACAGCAACCATGATAGCCTTACCTTAGTGATAGTGAAGACTCATATCATAGTTTTTGAGAATCTCCAACCATCTCTTCTGCCTGAGATTGAGCTCCTTCTGAGTGAACCCATACTGTAGACCGTTTTGATCAGAAAAGATGTCCATGTGTACACCATACAAATAATGCCTCCATACTTATAAAGAAAACATAACCGCTAACTGTTCTAAATCATGAGTAGGATAATTCCTCTCATGTAGCTTCAACTACTAGGAAGAATAGGCAATCACCTTTCCATGTTGTATGAACACACAACCATGACCTACCCGAGATGCATCACAATATCCCACGAACCTATTATTGCCTTCAGACAAAGTCAAGATCAAATCCAAAGTTAGCTTATTTTTCAACTTCTCAAAACTCCACTCACAAGCATCCGACCAAGAAAACTTAACCTTCTTCTGAGTAAACTTAGTCAACGGAGTAATTATTGGTGAAAAGCTCTCCATAAACCACCTATAATACTCAGCCAAACCCAAGAAACTCCAAATGTAGGTTGGAGTTATGGGTCTAGGCCACCATTTAACCATAGCCACCTTTTATGGATCCACAATGATCCCCTCACTAGAAATAATATGACCAAGAAAAGTCATAGTGTTCAACCAAACCTCACACTTGGAGAACATGGCACACAACTGTTGTTTATTCAAGTTTTGCAACACCATATGGAAGTGATTATCATGATCCACCTCACTTTCAAAAAAAACTAGAATGTCATCAATAAATACAATGACAAAGAGGTCCAAGAACTGCCTGAAAACTCTGTTCATCAAGTCCATTAATGTCGTCGGGGTATTAGTTAATCCAAATGACATCAGTAAAAATTCAAAGTGCCCATAACGAGTAAGAAAAGTTGTCTTAGGGATATCGACCCCCTAATCTTTAGCTGATGATACCCAGACCGAAGAATTATCTTAGAAAAAAACTTGGCCCCTTACAACTACTCAAACAGATCATCTATCCTTGGGAGAGGTTACTTGTTCTTCACTGTCACCTTATTCAACTACTTATAGTCAATTCATATCCGAAGGAAACCATCTTTCTTGCGCACGAACAACACCGGTGCACCCCATGTGGATACACTAGGATGAATAAACCCCTTATCCAAACGATCTTTATATTTCTCCTTGAGTTCCCTCAACTCAGCCGAACCCATTCTATAAGGAGGAATAGATATTAGACGAGCGTCTGAAACCAAGTCAATACCAAACTTTATTTCCCTATCCGGAGAAACACCAGGAAGATCTTCTAGAAAGACCTCAAGAAAATCATTTACCACCAGGACTGACTATAAAAAAGATCTTTCGAGTTAGAATATTTACCTTAGACCAAAGGATAAAGACAACCTTTAGGGATTAACCTATGAGCTCTAAGATAAGAAATAAAACTCCCCCTAAGATCTAAGGAACCACTCTCTCACTTTATAACTGGTTCACCAGGGAACCAAAAGACAACCATACGAGTTCGATAATCCAAGGACACATAACATGAGTATAAAGAATAATATCAAAATCCATCATCTACTGTTCAAACAAATCCACCAAAGTCTTTCTACCACCAACTGATACCATACACCCCCTATAAACACTCTTAGCAATAACTGAGTAACCTACCAGCGTAGAAATAAAAAAGGGATCTAAAATAACCTCGGGAATAAAACCAATACATACAGCCACAAATAGGGTCATATAAGAAATATTGCACCCCGGATTAAGTGGATAATACATGTCACGAGAAAAGAGTTGTAACATACCATAATGGCATCAGGCGATGCCTTGAATTCCTATCGAGATGCCAAAGCATACAATTTATTTTGGCCAACACTAGAACCATGAGTAGTAATAGAAGTAGACGCGACACCATCGGGTGCAGGAGCATAAGATAAAGTCACTGGTACCTTATTTGTTGCCGTAGCAACCTTATTAACTGGATAATCCCTGAGTCGATTGCCTACCTAGCCACACCTGAACCATTTATCCCTCTTTTCATTGCAATAACCCCAATGAGGATGACCACAGAACCGACAAGGAGGGAATAAAGAAATAGACTGACCCCCACTTGCCTGAGATTAGGCACCCTATGCCCATAATTGTCACCATCCTGGTGACTCCAGTCACCCGATAGCTTCGGGTAAGGAGCACAAGCAGTAAAGAAACAACCAGAAGTCCCCTACTTTTTTTCTACCATTTTCTGCCATCCTGACCATCCTAAGACTGAGCACCTCCCTGATTAGAAAGTCGGCTCTGTTACCCTACCAATCTCCAAACTCTGCTTATTTTCTTATCTCATCCTCTACCTACAGCATATGAATAGTCAACCAAGAAATGTTCATATATTTAATCAACAAGGTAGTCTTACTTCCATGATTAATTCTTGATTCAACCCAGAAGAAAACTTTCTCATCCTACCAAATCAAGAGCATACCTTGACAGCTAATGAAACTTCAAGGCATATTTCTTGACAGACATTCTCACTTACTTAAGATTCACAAACTCTTCTATCTTTGCTTCTTTCAGCTCTTGGGGAAAGAAATAATCCATAAAAGATCCAACAAAAAGCATCTTATAAGGATAAATCCTCCACATCTCTACTATCCCTATCCCTCTCTTTGTACTATTGGTATGCAACATCCTTGAGCTAATAAGCTACAAAGTTTACACCTTCCACATTAGTGGCCAGTATCACCTTGAATATCTTCTCCATCTTATCCAAGAAACCTTGAGGATCATCCTCTACCTTCACACCAGTAAAAGTAGGAGGATTTAATTTAATAAACTAACCAACCCTTATGGATTCAGCAGATAACTGACCAAACGCATCTCTCTCATCTTGAGCAGCAACCACTTTAGTAATAGTATGAAAAGACTGGTGAAATTCTGCATTAGTCACCTTACCCTGAGGAAGACTAGTAGCATCTGGAGAAATTCTAGAACTACCAGGGATAGGACCCTAAGATCAAAGATAAAATCCAAATGTAGAATGTACCCCATCAACATTGTCCCCAAATAGGACTGTCTAGTTTTCTTGTGCTCTAGATCATCCAGACATGATCTAAGAAATAAACATCCAAGGATTAAAGAAGAATTCGAGGAATTAGACTCATAGCTTGAAAATAGAGTAATAAGAAAGTGAAACATTCCTAAATACCTTATAGCCTCTCACTTATGAGTGTGGCATGCTACACACCCCTAAAAGAGACTCTACTCGACACGTCTTTGTAGACTCTCAATTGACCATGAACCTAAGGCTCTGATACCAACTTGATACAACCCGACCGGGGGACTTGTCCTAATGGGCACCCCAAGTCTAACCAGGATGAGGACCACCCCCTGCTACCTAACCTAACTACCATTTGCATACCATAAGTTGGTTGCATATCGAATATATAATAAGATAGCATAACTAGATAAGGACTATCTTTGGGATAGGT